>NW_027443360.1:0-48374 GCF_048569485.1 Anomaloglossus baeobatrachus | reverse complement strand
ACCAAAAAGGCAACAATGTTCAGATCCCAGAAACAACATTTAGGCAGTCAAAGTTAAAAAACGGCTACCCAATTGTGTCACATATTCATAGACATAGATAGTGGTGTCTAGTCCCAAGGATTATAAGGGTGGACATTGAATTCATTCACAGGTCTACTACGGACCAAATGTATTTGTAGGTATAGTTGAATTTACTTATATCATATTAGATGAAGCTAGTGTAGCTAATTTGCTCATTCAGGCCATCCGGATGCACGGACTCCATAAAAAAAATCCACCTAGCTTCCCTCTGTAACAAGATCTTGTCCCAATCTCCCTTCCTCTCTGGTTCTGGGACAGATTCAATGGACTTAAACCTCACATCATCATACTGGCCATTATGTTCCTCATTCATATGCCTGGCTATCGGCGTATCCCTTTTATTACGGATATCCCCCAAATGCTCTCCTATTCTGACTCGCAGTTGTCGTTTCGTTTTCCCAATATAATTTTTAGGGCAGCTGCAGGTGAAAAGATAAATGACCCCTTGGGTGCGGCAGTTCGCAAAAGTACGATTTTTGTATGTCCTGCCTGTTGTTACACTTTTAAAATCCTTCGATGGGTCAATATAATTACAGAACTTACAGGAGCAGCACTTGAAAGTTCCGCATTCTCTTTGTGACAGCCAGCTAGTCCCGGTGTTTTCCGGAGGAACGTAATGGCTTTTTACCAAGCGATCCCGTATATTGCAGCCCCTTCTAAATGTTACTGAGGGAAATGGATGAATAGTATCCTCTATATCTTTATCTTGTCTGAGGATACCCCAATGGTTCCTCAGAATCTTCATAACCTGAGAGTTCTGGTCATCATATGTCGCAATGAGACGAGTCTTATTCTCCCCCTCCTTACTTTTAGTCATATTCAATAGACTGTCTCTCAGTCTGGGCTGCTTGGGAAAAGGCTATGTCAATAGTTTTTTTAGGGTACCCCCGATCGACAAATCTCTTGCCAAGTTGTACTGCTTGTCTATTAAATTAACATTTTTTCAGTCGTGTGCCTTGTGGGATTCTTTTCCTTGTTGCGACTCCCGGAAATGACGATGGGGGAGTGGTTGTACAGCCGTTCTTGGCGCGAATTTTAAGGTTTATAAGCTGGCTGGGTCTGCTAGTGTTTAAGCAGACACCCGCACTGGATACGTACCGCTACCCAGGTGACACTAACCGTTCAGGTATGATTATATTATACTTATACCGAAATGTTTACCTGCCTTGGAGTTATATATACACTGTTGGTGGGTGGTATGAGGTGATTGAGCCTGGACATATGTCTTCTTGGCTTTTCAGAGGTGTCATGTTTCTTAATCAACTGGCCTTCCGGGATCAGGATTACTTTAGGTATGTGTGTTACTATTGGACTCTGACAGTCTACAAGGCTGTTACATAGTTACATAGTTACATAGTTACATAGTTACTTAGGTTGAAAAAAGACCTAGGTCCATCTAGTTCAACCTTCCTCCACCAATTCTACATTTAGTCACTAAGTCATTTATAACCAACAATGTTTTGTGTACTGAGGAAATCATCCAGCCCTTTTTTAAAAGCTGTTATAGTATCTGCCATTACTACCTCTTGTGGTAGGGCATTCCACAGTCTGACCGCTCTAACTGTAAAGAACCCTTTCCTATTTAGGTTTCGGATTCGCTTTTCTTCCACTCGCAGTGAGTGCCCCCTAGTCCTTAGTACTGTCTTTGGAAGGAATAAGTCATGTGCCAGTCCTTTATATTGACCACACATGTATTTATACATATAAATGAGATCTCCTCTGAGACGTCTTTTTTCTAAGCTAAACATATCTAACTTTTTCAACCTGTCATCATATGGGAGGCCTTCCATTCCTTGTAATAGTCTAGTTGCCCGCCTTTGAACTGACTCTAACTTCTGAATGTCCTTTTTAAAATGTGGAGCCCAAAACTGGATCCCGTATTCCAGATGTGGCCTTACAAGTGATTTATAGAGGGGTAACAATACGTTGGGATCACGGGATCTAATCTCTCTTTTTATACACCCTAAAATCTTGTTTGCTTTAGCAGCTGCTGCTTGACATTGAGTGCTGCTGCTCAGCTTATTTGTAATGAGAATACCCAAGTCCTTCTCCTGTTCTGTAGTCCCGAGTTTACTTCCATTTAATGTATATGCAGCTATAGGATTACTCCGTCCTAGGTGCATTACTTTACATTTATCAACATTAAATCTCATTTGCCAAGTATCTGCCCATTCTGACATCTTATCCAGATCTTTTTGTAATATTGTACTATCCAGGTCAGTTTTTAATATCCTACATAGTTTGGTGTCATCGGCAAAGACTGACACTGTACTATCAATTCCATCCACAAGGTCATTAATAAAGAGAGTAAAAAGAATCGGTCCAAGCACAGATCCCTGCGGCACCCCACTGCTGACTACAGCCCATTTAGAGAATGTACCATTTATGACTACTCTTTGTTTCCTATCTTTTAGCCAATTCCTTACCCAGTTGCATATTGTGTCCCCTAGTCCTTGCTTCTGGAGCTTTAGTATAAGGCTATTATGTGGTACAGTATCAAATGCCTTTGCAAAGTCCAAATAAATCACATCAGCTGCATTACCAATATCCAGGTTTGAACTTACCCCCTCATAGAACCCCAACAGGTTGGTTAGACACGACTTATCTTTCATGAATCCATGCTGTTTGTCAGTTATCATATTATTTTCTGCAATATATTTTTGCATGTCATCCCTTAAAATGCCCTCAAAAACTTTGCATACTACTGATGTCAGGGTTACTGGACGGTAGTTGCCTGGATCTACCCTCTTACCTTTCTTAAATATCGGTACCACATCAGCAATCCTCCAATCCTGAGGCACCAACCCTGTTACAAGTGAGTCTAAAAAGATGAGATACAGCGGTCTGTCGATTACAGAGCTCAATTCCCTCAATATTCGTGGATGAATGCCATCTGGTCCTGGGGATTTGTCAATGTTTAATTTACTCAGACGTAGGCGTACTTCATCTTGTGTTAAATTAATTATATCGGGTGGTGGACTTTGATTTTTCACTTGTTGAATGATCCCTGGTACAGTCAGTTCCTTGGTGAATACAGATGAGAAATGTCTATTTAATATCTCAGTCTTTTGTTTGTCCTCTATAACTAACTTGTTATTATATTTTAAGGGGCCGATACTATCCTTTGTTTTCCTTTTGGCATTAATGTATTTATAAAAGATTTTGGGATTTATTTTAATGTCATTGGCGATTTTTGTTTCAGTAGCTAATTTTGCTTGTTTGATTTCTTTTTTACATTTCCTATTGATATCTTTATACTCCTGCAATGCTATTTCTGTATTCTCAGCCTTTAAGATTTTAAATGCCCTTTGTTTTTGTTTTATTATACTTTGTACAGTCTTATTTATCCATAGTGGTTTCTTTTTATTCCTGGACATTTTATTACCACTGGGTATACGTTTTTTACAGGACTCTAGTAGTATATCCTTAAACTTACCCCATTTATGTTCGGTATCCCCAGTTACCATGACTTTGTCCCAATCTACACATTTAAGCTCTTCCCTTAATTTGTTGAAATCAGCTTTCCTAAAATTCCAGGTTTTAGCATTCCCCCTTTGAAATGTTCTATTGAATATTATGTTGAAGCTTACCATATTATGATCGCTGGTGCCCAAGTGCTCCCGGACCTGTAGATCTGAAATTGTATCCGGTCTATTTGACAGGACCAGATCTAGCAAATTATCTCCCCTGGTCGGTTCACCTACCATCTGAGAGAGGAAATGGTCTTGAATGGTAGATAAGAACTTACAGCTTTTAGCAGAACCAGAAGATTCTATGTCCCACTGAATGTCTGGATAGTTGAAATCCCCCATAATAAGAACCCGATTATTATTATTAGCTGCCTTTTCAATTTGTTCCAGCATTTCACCCTCTATTTGTTCAGGTATGTTAGGAGGCTTATAGCAAACTCCAATTAGCATTTTTCCATTATTCCCCTCCCCATGTACATTTACCCATACTGACTCTACATTGTTGCTGTTTCCCTCAATGTCATCATACAACACAGGTTTTAGGTTAGATTTAATAAATATACACACCCCACCACCTTTTTGGCCTTTCCTGTCCTTCCTAAATGTACTATAACCCTGTATGTTTGTCACCCAGTCATGGCTTTCATCCAGCCAGGTTTCCGTAATGCCCACCACATCATAATCCATGGTTAACATAAGAGTCTCCAATTCATTAATTTTGTTTGCAAGACTTCTTGCATTTGCCAGTAGACATTTAATCCTATTAACACCTTTATTACTCCTAGCCTCCCTACGTTCCTTGTATGTCCCATCCCCCCCTAATCCTTCATTGACCCCTACCGTCTCCCTGTCCCTATCTGCTCTATCTATCCCCTTATTTGCTCCACTACCCTCCCTCCCCCCCCCATCCTAGTTTAAAAGCTCCTCCATCCGTCTGACCATTTTTCTCCCCCAGCACAGCTGCACCTTCCCCATTGAGGTGCAGCCCGTCCCTACCGTAGAGCCTGTAGCCGACTGAGAAGTCGGCCCAGTTCTCCATGAACCCGAACCCTTCCTTCCTGCACCAATTTCTAAGCCACATATTTATCTCCCTAAGCTCCCGCTGTCTTTCTAGTGACGCTCGTGGCACCGGTAGTATTTCTGAAAACACCACCTTGGAGGTCCTGGACTTCAGCTTCTCTCCTAGTTCCCTGTAATCATTTTTAAGGACCTTCCACCTGCCTCTAACTTTGTCATTAGTACCAATGTGCACCATGACCGCTGGGTTTTCCCCAGCCCCACCCAGCAATCTGTCTATCCGATCCACAATATGCCGAACCCGAGCACCCGGCAGACAACACACTGTTCGGCATTCACGGTCTCGGCGACAGATGACCCTGTCTGTCCGCCTAATTATAGAGTCCGCCTAATTATAGAGTTCTCTTTAGTATTTATCCTGTTTTGGGGTGCTGGTATGTTCACACTGCTAAAACGTTTTGATCTATACTATTTCTATATATATGTTTTAAGGGGGCATTATCTCCTGTGGACAGACTGTATTGTCAGACATGTGAATGAGCCTGCACTACGGGATGAGTCCCCAGGCGTGCTGATATTTATCCTTATTTACCCGTACCAGGTATATGTATGTACTGTCCTTCTTATCTAAGGAAGCGTATATGCACGTATGCTGTTTATGCAGATGTATATCCTGATTGTCTAATTGTCAGGTACAGTGGAATGGGCCTGGACCATTGGATTAGCTCCTAGATGCCTTGACATATACCCATAAGCATCTACATCAGGTATATGGATACATGGGCACATATATGTGTATGTAATTATATATATATATATTATATATATATATATATATATGCCGATTTTTTAATTTCAAAAACAGGAGTTCTTATGTGTATACTTTGATCTTCCTAGACTGTCAGCTGCACATGTGGTTGAGCTTGGACCTTGGGATAGTCCTCAGACGTGCGGAGATATATATATATACCCCTAATCCTCTGTATCAGGTATATATGTGTGTATATATGTGCGGTCTTACTCTATGTACAATGACATGTACTTTGTTTATATACTCTTTATTTCTTAATCATTAAAAGCAATGTCCTGGTCTGGTCCCCGGAGGAGAAATTTTTAACAGTATAGATTCCTTGGTATCTACCCAATACTAATGGTCAGTACTGTCCTTTTATCCACATTATAATGTAACTACAGACCTCCAGAATTGGTAATAGTGGTCTCAAAATTATGTTTATGTTCTAGGTTGTAGCTGTGACATAAATGTCAAGGATCAATGCCGCCGTACCCCTGATGAACCCTATTGACTTGATAAGAGGGCGAAACGCGTAGGGTGCATCCTGGACTAAATGCAGCAAAAGTTTTTACAATTTATATTGATTGACAGTCGACTGAGTCATAACCCACCCCATAGACAATCCATGACATGTACTGACAGTAATTAAGTGTTTTATGGTATCACACACTATCCCTGTTGGTCCTTTCTTGGGTGTTTCACCTTACCCACTTTTATCTAGACACATGGGAATTTCTTTAGTGTCAGTGGAGGGTCAGGACAGGACTCTAGTCGACGAGGAACGGGGGCGTCAATAAACTGTAGGACGCCGACCCCTGTATGACAGGAAGGGTGAGGATTAGGGGACATTGATTCCCACCTTTCTTCTCATCATTTTTTGTATAAAATGTGTGTACCTTGTTTGTGGCATATATGTGAATAAAGTAACAATTTTTAAGGTAATATAATTCGTTTTGGTGTTTGATAATTAATCTACCTTGATATCGAAATCGGTGTATGATTATATATATTATACTAATATAATCTAAAGATATATAAATGTTTTTACATATTTATGAACGAAGTATGTTATCTGCATAATTATGTTTGTTGCTTTTATGAATTAGCACTATGCATTATACCCAGATAATATGCGTTTCTTTGTTATTTTTTTATGTATCTTGTTAGTCCAACTGAACTTGTCTGTGTTAATACTATTTGTTGTATTTTCTTTTTATTTATATGATTATGTATGCACACACCACAGCGATGAAATAAAATCGTATACTGCTTTTTATGGTATTTGCTGCCTTGGATTTATTTACCAATACCACTGAGCAGCTATCAGACTACCGTTTAGTGCATACCAACATATTACTGATTGTAACTTCTGACTGGCTGGCCAGAAGTTACGTCACAAGTTCCCAATGCAACTCTACGAGAGCACCTATAGAGCTAAGGCACCTATAACTGAAAAGCAACAGATAAGTGACTATTTATTATAACCTCTATATAATCCCCTACATTTAAGCAAGGGAAACCCATTTGATTGTGACAAGGGAACCTAGTGATTATGAGGGTAAGCCGCCGAGAAATGGGGACATCATAAAAATTAGGATGTTACACTCCATTGGTAGGCAGGGGCAAGAAAATTGAGTGACAGCCTAGTACGACAAAAATATATAACCTAATGCCTGATTTATGTAAATAGATACAGCCCCTTTAAATTAGGGTGTGGATTACCCCCTTGTATACATTCCTTTCTGCATCTATATAAAAATAATTTGTTATTGTGCATTGAGACAGCTGGTGATGGGTTGTTAATATGGTTATGGGGAAGAGGAGCATTTTTCATTTTATTTTGTCAAAACTGAGGAAGATAAGAGAGGGTGAGGAAAGGGAGAGCCGCCGAGGAATGGAGGCATCGTTAAAATAAGGATGTACTCCATTGATAGGTAGGAAAAGATCTCATTAGGGATTTAAGACAAAGATGGTTTTCAACTGAAAAAACTTTTCATTATATATTGTATGAGATACTTAATGGATAAGCTCTCTCCTCCCTCACTTTGTTGGTGACTTTATAGAAATTATTGATATAGTGACAACCCTCATATGGTGAAACAGTTTTGTGTGTTTTGTTTGAGTTGAGTTTTTAATATATATCAATAAAATGGAAGTTTTATCAATTAATTGGGTACAGCAGGATGCTATGGGCAGGATGCTCAGGCTGAACAGAGGAGTACACTTTGCGGGCGCAGCTCATCCTGAGCTGCCTGTTACATGAAGCAGGTTGCTCAGGCTGAGCAGAGCAGGACACATCGCAGGCTGCATTTTGAACACGCCCCCCTATCACGGGCCAAATTACGTCATACCTGGAAGGAGTCCATACATTCTAGCATCCTTCCACGATGTAGAACCACGCAGCTCCAGAAGTGAATGCGCGACCTGGAAGCAGCTTTCCGCCATGACACGGAGCATGGATGAGTACACCGTGCACGCTCCTATCCCTTCCACCAACATTTTTAATCCCCGGATTTTGGTTCCCATAGACTTATATGGGTACCAGATTCTGGACTGCATCCGGACTTTTTAAGAAAATGAGCAGGGACCTACCAGTCCTGCTTTTTGCGAGTCTGCTCAGCTCTAGTTATAACATTTTTGGTAATGGTCGACAGTCAAGGTCCAAGACAACGTGGTCCACGTGTGGTGCATATGATTTCACCTTCTCAACACGAACAATAGTTGTGTGCCATGAAAAGTTATGGATTTCTTCCAAAAACGTCCGGATTTTAATTTCAGTAGACTCAGCCCATTTTCTCCACATTATTCTATGTGAACTTCCATTATCCTTTGCAGACATGTTGTCATCACCCATTTCATGTTTGCTTAAGAAACAGTCTACATTGTGGTGAATATGTAGCATACCTCCAGTATTTTTCTTCAAAACTCTACAAGCTACATGGTAACCTGCTTCAGATGTAGGGATTAGGCCTAAATTCACACGATCCGCTACGTTGTACAACAACAGCTGGAAAAATAGAAAAGATGTATTATATTATATTAAATGTTCAATCATGCAACAGTCACTAATAAGGTCAGTTGGAAAATTTCGTAACCTATCGAGTTTATCCTTTGCTGTAGATTCAAGGGGTTGTCAACTAGTTGGACAAACCCTCTCACTCACTATCTTTGGCCCCATTAAAATAATATAAAACAAACTCCCGTGCAAGTGTGTTGGCAGTTGCGTTCCAGTGACTCATATGAGGTTGTGACGTCACGCGAGTCCTGTGCCCAATCATCAGTTTGCTTCTCTCTACCCACCTTCGGATGTATGAGTAATCGACAGGGTATGAGAGCGGTGGCTGACCATTCACTTCTTGTTGATTAATCATACTGGCAGCTGGAGACTGCTAGGATTATATTAAAGGGAAGGGGTCGCGGTTTTTTATTTTTGTATTAAAAATAGTGATTATGAAATCAAGTATTTCTAATACAAAATTAAAATCACTGCTTATTTAGTTTTTATTTAATTCTAATTTTACTGAAGGCACTGGGAGCTGCCATGCTGGATTTGCTGTGTGTGTAACGACAGTTACTCACTCCTTTATGGCAGCCCCTGTGCATAGAGAACAGTGGTCGGGATCCGACCCCATTTAGTAACGTTACAGTAGGCGTCTGCTGTGACCTGGATGCAACCCCTGGGCTGTCCAGATCACAGCAGAGGGAGGAGATCGGCGCCATCATTGTGGAGCTCACAGCCATGCTGTTTGCTCCACTTTACCCGTCAACCGCCAGGATGTGTGAGTACGGGTCGCCTACCCTCCCCTCCTCCCGCCGTTACAGTCTCCAATGACACCCCCTCCCTCCGCTCTACCCAGCCCCCGCTCTGCCCACCGCTGCTGTGTGTTTTTGTGTGCCTCTGCATGTGAGTACCGGCGCCCCTCCCCCCACCACCGCCGCTGCTAGTCTCCAAAAACACCCCCGCTCAACCCCCCCCCCTTCCTCCTGCCACCTGTCGACTGTGCGTGAACTGGTAATACTGTATGCAGGGCTGTGTATCTAATCCTATCCTGTGATACGGTCTGCTGAGCTGTGTATCTAATGCTGTGTGATACTGTATCTAATCCTCTCCTGTGTGATACTGTCTGCTGAGCCGTGTATCTAATACTCTCCTTTGTGATACTATCTGCGGAGCCGTGTATCTAATTCTATCCTGTGTGATACTGTATGCAGGGCTGTGTATCTAATCCTCTCCTGTGTGATACTGTCTGCTGAGCCGTGTATCTAATCCTATCCTGTTTGATACTGTCTGCTGAGCCGTGTATCTAATCCTGTCCTGTGTGATACTCCAGCTGTCCTTGGTGACACTTTAGACATTTCTGGTCACCAACAAAATGGCTCCGCACTGTGTCCCTACATTTCATTCTCTCTTATCTGTTGGAAACACTCAGGTTGGGAGGGGGGGGCGACATCGCACACAGGAGAGCAGACTCCGCCCACTTTACTACAGCTGTAATCCAGGCTATTTCTACAGTGGGATTTCTGTAGGATTTCAGCAGCTGCTCCCCCTAGTGTTTCACAGTGGAAAATATCAAACTTTAATTTTTTTTTACATTTTGCTCAATTAAAAACAAATAATATTTAAACAAAACATTAAAACATTAATACTTTACATTTTTCAGTTATTGAGATTTTTTTTTTTTACGACACTTTCCCTTTAAAGGGAGCCCAGTCTATGGCTCCCAGCAGACAGCAAATTACCTACCAACTCACTGCAGAAATAAGTGAATAGGTAAAGGTAAACTAGTCTTAGTGATCTGAAACCTAAACACCCACACACTGCTGACATCCAGTAATAACAGTAGTTTTAGTGCGGCACCGCCTATCAACCAGGGTAGGGTTTACAGAAGTATGTACAGACATCGATGTGACACCCAGATAGTAATCCACAGGAAATAAAAGCAGCGACTGGCCACTCACTTTGTGTTGATTAAATACAAGTCCCAGAGAGAGAAGTGGAGGTGACTGGGCGTGGGGCTCACACATGATCCTCGGGTATATGAGCGCAGACACCTCTCTAGCTGGGCAGGGATGAGAGGTAAGTACAAGCTTTTTTTATTTTAATGGGGCCAAACCGACAATGAGTAGGGGTTATCCAAATAGTGGACAATGACTTTAAGAAAACAAACTGTGGGCTGAGAGTCACCATTGTCATTTTGAATAGCCATTAACTACATGGGCATTTAGGCACCAACTCAAAGATTTTATGCCATAAAAGTGGTTTAAAAGCTTTGAAAAGTTCAAAATTCTTGCACAATGCAACTTTTCAAATTTGAACCAGCTCTGACAAAATGGGTGGAGCTAAGACAGAACTGGGTAGAGCAAGAACTGAACCGGGCAGGGCATGAACAGCTGTCAAATTCATGAAAAATGCTGGCTTCTGAACTTCTGGTACAGCACACAGAGGTGCATGACACTTACCAGAAGCACTAAATTCATTAAGTGGTGTCCACCTCTTAATGAATTTAGCGCCTTCTACAAGACTGGTGTATTGTGATTGTGAGCTATGCTGTTCCTTGATGAATAAGCCCCATAATGTGTAATGTCAAAGTGTTAAAGAGAAGATGACTGTCATACAACTCAAAGACAGGGATCAGACAATACGAATGGTGCATTGGGTAATCATCCTCCATATATTAGAAAAACAAGCCTTTATATCTCTACATGACAATCCAGAATAAATGAATTATAGAGAATGTAGTTATGTACCATATTTTTCGGACTATAAGACGCACCTGACCATAAGACGCACCCTGGTTTTAGAGGAGGAAAATAAGAAAATAAAATTTTAACTAAAAAATTTGCTCATGACACACTGTTATGGGGCGAGGATCTGCTGCTGACACTGTTATGGGGGTAATGTCCCCAAATTCTCTACTAAGGTACCCCATTCTGGTAACGATCTTCCTGCCTTGTATATGATCCTGCTCATATACCCCCATCCATCTTGCTCATATACCCCCATCCATCCTGCTCATATACCCCCATCCATGCTGCTCATATACCACCATCCATGCTGCTCATATACCCCCATCCATGCTGCTCATATACCCCCATCCATCCTGCTCATACACCAGCATCCTGCTCATATGCCATCATCCTGCTAATACACCCCCATCCTCCTCATATACCCCCATCCATCCTGCTCATATACCCCCATCCATCCTGCTCATAAAATACCCCCATCCTGCTCATAAAATACCCCCATCCTGGTATATGGCCTGTATCCTATGGTACAGAAAAAAAAACAAAAAACGTTTAGACTCCCCTTTCCTCACTCCCTGCAGCACCGATAATCTTCCTCTCTGTCTCAGCTGCAGTGCCGCTGTGTGGAGCCATTACTGTTGTCTTCAGCATCGCGATGTCTTCCTGTCTGCTGTCAGCTGTCCGGTCAGCTGATCTGTGTGGACACTAGCGGCGCGCACAGCGATGACGTCATCACTATGTTCCCCGCTCTCTACACAGATCAGCTGACTGGCACAGACAGGAAGACATAGTGTTGCTGCAGGGGGACGGCTCCACACACGATGACGGGTGAGTACACTGATTCACTGCACACAGCGCTGATCATGATGCACGGGGGCAGTGAATACAGCCGCACATGATCACTCCAGGCTGTAGTTGCCAGGGGTGATCATGCGGGCCGGCTGTTAATTATGCGCGGACCCCCCACGCTCATCCCCCCCACCCACCTGTCATCACCGTCTTCACCGCTGAGAGATGGGCGGGAGGATGGGCGTGCATATGTAATGAGCGGGCCCACGTGGTCACGGCAGGCTGCTACGGCCTGCTCGTGCCCCCGATGACCCGCTCCACCGCAGCACCCTCATTCCCCGCAGCCACATTCAGACCATAAGACGCACCCCCCACTTTCCCCCAACATTTGGGGGAAAAAAAGTGCGTCTTATGGTCCGAAAAATACGGTATGTAAATCTAGAGTGATGACTAAGGGAGAATGAAATCCCCATTCCCACAATACTAGGAAGTGTAAGCAGCACTTATAAAGCATTTTTGACATTTAATCTTGATATGACAAAAAAGGCCCAGTGGTTCATCTGTCAATGGTCACAGGCTCAAATGGCCACCTTGGACAGACTTGGCACAAGCAACTTTATCTGGCAAATTCCAGAAAAAACCCAACCAGCCCTTAACCCCTGCACAGGAATTGGGTCTTACAATGGGGACCAGCAGGGGTGAACATAGAAATCATGGGGCCCCATAGCAGAATTTCTAATTGGCCCCCCCAAGAAAAAAAAACAAAACAAACAAATTAATAATAAATAAAAATATTCAGCTGGGACAGAGAAGAGCATATTTCACAACTTTACAGCCCTTACCAAATAATTTTCCTCCTATTGAAGCCCCTAGATTCTCCTTTGATTGCAGCCATAAAATATGATTCAACAAAAGTGCCCCACAAACACGGTCAGTATCTTATATCAGTATTTGTAGCCAAATCCAGGAGTGGGTGAAAAATGGAGACGTGGTGCCCTTGTTTCTATTATACTTTTCCACTGATTGTTCCCCTCCTGGTTTTGGCTACAAATACTGAAGTAAAATACTGACCGAATGCTCAATATGTGCACGGGGCTTTAGAAGAGTATAATGGGGTCAGATAGTCCTCCATATAGTAAAATGAAGAGGCGATTACTTGTTTTCACCAGACAACCTTTGTAAGTGCATATGTGCTATAGTGTAATAATCGCAGGATAGGGAGGGGTTAAACATTCAAGTGTTTAATCTCTATTGGAAATAAAGAATCTTCCCCATATTGATATCAGAGAGAAAAAGTGACCTCCATACACAACACAATCCACTAAACCAACCAAGACCAATAATACCACATACAAGGGGGAAATACCACCACACCGTGACCAGACAACATATTACCACCACATAGTGACCGAATACACGCACATACAAGGAAGAAATACCGCCACACCGTGACCAGACCACATAGTGACCGAATAATACCACATGCAAGGGAGAAATACAGCCACACTGTGACTAAACCACATGGTGACCAAATAATACCACATACAAAAGAGAACTACCACCATATCGTGACCAGACCACATATTAACACAACATAGTGACTGAATACAACCACTTACAAGGGTCAGATACCAACATGCCATGACCAGACACCATACTTACTGACTGAATAATACTACAATAATGATCATGAATAAATACCACAATACTAATAACACTAATATTACCATCAGTGCCATTGTACACAAGAGCTCTGTATATAGTGTCAGTGTACAGGTAATACAGTGAACACTAGTGACATTATACACAGAAGCTCTGTATATAGTGTATGTGGATAGTGTACAGCTAATACAGTGATCACTAGGAAATCTGTATATAGGTAATACAGTGATCATCAGTGACATTATACACAGGAGTTCTGTATATATAATGTATAGTGTGTGTGTGTGTGTGTGTGTGTGTGTGTGTGTGTGTGTGTGTATATACGTGTGTACACGTAATACACTGAATTACCAGCGACGTCTCTAGCTGACGTTGTTCACCTTCGCTTTTCCTCTCCATCTGGCGCTGACCACCATCATTTCTTCCAGCCAGAACATACCTCTGCAGAAATGAACACACAGTCACCTATAGCTGATCACTCCCAGGAAACATTCCACACTGTTTCCTCAATTTCTACACTACATCAGACTTCTGTTCCCACCATGGAAGTTCGTATCCTAAAAAATAAACTATATTTCATCAGTAATAATGACCCCTAATTTGCCACTACAGTAATTATCTCCACTATTTGCCATCATAAACCAATAAATGTATGTTCCTCACTCTGGCCCCATATAGTAATTATGTCCCCCATCCTGGCCCCTGTATTTAATAATGTCTCCAATCCTAGCCCCCTTTATTTAATAATGTCTCCCATCCTGGGCCCCTATGTTCCTCCATCACAGGCCCCTAAATTGCCCCATCTTGGGCCCCTATGTTCCTCCATCCCAGGCCCCTAAACTGCCCCATCCTGGGCTCCTATATCCACTACTCTCTCTATTCACTGAGGAAGGAAAAAAAAAAGATTCTTCTCACCTCCCTGTGCTCTCCCTCATCCACCCTGCGGCTTCATATCCCATGTGGTGAAATGGACACCACACCCATCCGAGGCCACGCGATGACATCAGAGCGCGGCGCATAGCAGCGATGTTTAAAGATGTGATGTAGACCCACATAGATGCATACACATGCAGACAGGCACACACTAACACATGCATGCATACATCCACACACGCACACATACAAAGATGCACTGACATGCAAACGTATGTAGACACACATACATGCACACACATGCATATACATAAACAGATATACAAAGACAGACAAATGCATGCAGACAGGCACACAGACAAATGCATACAAATGCACAGACATGAACGCTCATGCAGACAACCACACTTTTTTATACATACGTAAACACACAGGCATGAACACACAAAGACATGGACACAAACACGCATATGCAGACACAGAAATACGCACATACACAAATATAAGCTTATATACGTAGAGACACAGACAAATGTACAGACATGCTGACACACACAAACAGGCACACAAATATGCACACATGCAGAAAAATTTACATACATGCAGACAGGTGCACGTAGATACACATGCACATATTCACACAGACATGCACATGAACGCAGACATACACACATACATAATCATGCAAACAGACGCACGCACACAGACACGCACTAGAACGCCGCCAGTCACATGCACGCACACAGACGCACGCACAGACACACACACACACATACGCAGACATGCACAAGAATGCAGCCAGGCACATACACACACGGATACAAACATACATATGTAGACATGCAGAAAGGCAAACACATGCAAAGACATGCACACACATGTAGACACAGGCACAAGCCTGCACACACTGTATGTGGTGTGTGTATGTGAAGTGTATGCGGTGTATATGTATGTTGACACAATTGTAGGCACATACATGCACACAGAGTATATATATAGATATATATATATATATAGATATATATATATATATATATATATCTATATATATATATATAGATAGAGATATATATATATATATATATATATATATATATATATATATATAGATAGATAGATATATATATAGTAGAGACCAAAAGTTTGGACACACCTCATCTCTAGAACAACTATTAAGAGGAGACTTTGTGCAGCAGGTAAAATAGCTGCTAGGAAACCCCTGCTAAGGACAAGCAACAAGCAGAAGAGACTTGTTTGGGCAAAAAAACACAAGGAATGGACAGTAGACCAGTGGATATCTGTGCTTTGATCTGATGAGTCCAAATTTGAGATCTTAGGATCCAACCACCGTGTCTTTGTAGAAAAAGTGAACGGATGGACTCTACATGCCTGGTTCCCACCGTGAAGCATGGAGGAGATGGTGTGACGGTGTTGGGGTGTTTTGCTGGTGACACTGTTGGGGATTTATTCAAAATTGAAGGCATACTGAACCAGCATGGCTACCACAGCATCTTGCAGCGGCATGCTATTCCATCCAGTTTGCGTTTAGTTGGACCATCATTTATTTTTCAACAGGACAATTACCCCAAACACACCTCCACGGTGTGTAACGGCTATTTGACTAAGAAGGAGAGTGATGGGGTGCTACGCCAGATGACCTGGCCTCCACAGTCACCAGACCTGAACCCAATCGAGGTGGTTTCGGGTGAGCTGGACCGCAGAGTGAAGGCAAAAGTGCCAAAAAGTGCTAAGCATCTCTGGGACCTCCTTCAAGACTGTTGGAAGACCATTTCCGGTGACTACCTCTTGAAGCTCATCAAGAGAATGCCAAGAGGGTGCAAAACAGTAATCAAAGCAAAAGGTGGCTACTTTGAAGAACCTAGAATATAAGACATATTTTCAGTTGTTTCACACTAAGTATTTGATTCCACATGTTTTCATTCATAGTTTTGATGTCTTTAAATGTGAATCTATAATTTTTAGAGTCATGAAAATACAGAAAACTCTTTGAATGAGAAGGTGTGCCCAAACTTTTGGTCTGTACTAATTATATATATATATATATATATAATATGTGTATATATATATATATATATATATATATATATATATATATATATATATATATATATATATATATATATATATATATATATATATATATATATATATATATATATATATAATATAATATATATTATATATATATATATATACACAGTGCCTACAAGTAGTATTCAACCCCCTGCAGATTTAGCAGGTTTGATAAGATGCAAATAAGTTAGAGCCTGCAAACTTCAAACAAGAGCAGGATTTATTATCAGATGCATAAATCTTACAAACCAACAAGTTATGTTGCTCAGTTAAATTTTAATAAATTTTCAACAAAGTGTGGGTCAATTATTATTCAACCCCTAGGTTTAATATTTTGTGGAATAACCCTTGTTTGCAATTACAGCTAATAATCGTCTTTTATAAGACCTGATCAGGCCGGTACAGGTCTCTGGAGTTATCTTGGCCCACTCCTCCATGCAGATCTTCTCCAAGTTATCTAGGTTCTTTGGGTGTCTCATGTGGACTTTAATCTTGAGCTCCTTCTACAAGTTTTCAATTGGGTTAAGGTCAGGAGACTGACTAGGCCACTGCAACACCTTGATTTTTTCCCTCTTGAACCAGGGCCTTGGTTTTCTTGGCTGTGTGCTTTGGGTCGTTGTCTTGTTGGAAGATGAAATGACGACCCATCTTAAGATCCTTGATGGAGGAGCGGAGGTTCTTGGATAAAATCTCCAGGTAGGCCGTGCTATCCATCTTCCCATGGATGCGGACCAGATGGCCAGGCCCCTTGGCTGAGAAACAGCCCCACAGCATGATGCTGCCACCACTATGCTTGACTGTAGGGACGGTATTCTTGGGGTCGTATGCAGTGCCATCCAGTCTCCAAACGTCAGGTATGTGGTTGGCACCAAAGATCTCGATCTTGGTCTCATCAGACCAGAGAACCATGAACCAGTCTGTCTCAGAGTCCTCCAAGTGATCATGAGCAAACTGTAGACGAGCCTTGACATGACGCTTTGAAATTAAAAGGTACCTTACGGGTTCGTCTGGAACAGAGACCATTGCGGTGGAGTACGTTACTTATGGTATTGACTAAAACCAATGTCCCCACTGCCATGAGATCTTCCCGGAGCTCCTTCCTTGTTGTCCTTGGGTTAGCCTTGACTCTTCGGACAAGCCTGGCCTCAGCACGGGTGGAAACTTTCAAAGGCTGTCCAGGCCGTGGAAGGCCAACAGTAGTTCCATAAGCCTTCCACTTCCGGATGATGCTCCCAACAGTGGAGACAGGTAGGCCCAACTCCTTGGAAAGGGTTTTGTACCCCTTGCCAGCCTTGTGACCCTCCACGATCTTGTCTCTGATGGCCTTGGAATGCTCCTTTGTCTTTCCCATGATGACCAAGTATGAGTGCTGTTCACAAGTTTGGGGAGGGTCTTAATTAGTCAGAAAAGGCTGGAAAAAGAGATAATTAATCCAAACATGTGAAGCTCATTGTTCTTTGTGCCTGAAATACTTCTTAATACTTTAGGGGAACCAAAACAGAATTCTGGTGGTTTGAGGGGTTTAATAATAAATGACCCTCTGAATAAAACTTTTCACAATTTAAAAAAAAAAAAAAAAGAAATAACATTCTTTTTTGCTGCAGTGCATTTCACTCTTCCAGGCTGATCTACAGTCCAAATGTCACAATGCCAAGTTAATTCCGAATGTGTAAACCTGCTAAATCTGCAGGGGGTTGAATACTACTTGTAGGCACTGTATATAGATATATATATATATATATATATATATATATATATATATATCTCAGTGCCGACAAGTAGTCTTCAACCCCCTCCAGATTTAGCAGGTTTGATAAGATGCAAGTAAGTTATAGAGCCTGCAAACTTCAAACAAGAGCAGGATTTATTAACAGATGCAAGTTATGTTGCTCAGTTAAATTTTAATGAATTTTCAACATAAAAGTGTGGGTCAATTATTATTCAACCCCTAGGTTTAATATTTTGTGGAATAACCCTTGTTTGCAATTACAGCTAATAATCGTCTTTTATAAGACCTGATCAGGCCGGCACAGGTCTCTGTATTTATATATATTTATATAGCAATCCTAAAAGTCACAAGTGGATTTTTAACAATCCTTTGCAATATGACTCAGGATATATAAGCCAGATCAGAATCCCAATTTGCAGACACGGTGTTTCGGGGTGCTTGCCCCTCATCAGTGCAAAGTATGGGGGTGTCTGATCTGGCTCATGAGAAAGCTATGTGGGGACCACGGGGGAACACTATTCTCCTTAAGGAGACTTTGCAAGCCAGTCTGGCTGCCAAGTAAGGGGACTTATAGCTGCCACGCCCCTCTAAGAAATATTACAATTTTCTCTCCAGTAAAAGAGACTACATATATATATTATATATATATATATATATATATATATATATATATATATTATATACATACATATATACATTTATACATACACACACTCATTTATAATATATACACACACACATATATATACACAAATACACACGCACTCTAATATATATATATATATATGTATATGTATGTCATTTAGAACTGTTGAAGGGTCATCATCCCCCTCCTCTTCACCAGCCACAGGTCGTCATGACGATTATCTGATGGGCCTGGAAGCTTAAGGTATTTATGACTTTGGGTGATGGTAGAACTAAAGCCAAAAGATTCAGAGAAAGACCATTCTTTGTTATATTAGCGGGAAAACTTTCAAAACAGGTTTTAAAGTGCTGAGATAATGCTAGAAAAATGAAAAACATATTGCCAGAATCCCTGTGTCGTGCGGAACCCAGCGCACCGTCTCACCCGACGGGGAGATCGTTGGAATCATGACCAATTAGTATTGGCCAGTAAAATTGTGCTAGAGGCGTTGTGTTTGGTATCAATGTAAATGAAAAATCGAGATATTAAATATGACGCTAATATCTTTCACCTGTGTGGCCCAGGAGCAAAGATCTGAAAAACCCTAGAATTATGGAACTTTGTGAACATCAGAGCACAGCCCACAAGAGACCATAAAATGATGTCACAGAGAAAGGGGGGCTACCTAATGTATAATAGGAACAGCTTCGTTCTGGGGGGCCAGTCAGTACTGGAGGGCATCATGAAGGGTGATGCTGGCCGATTATAACATCTTCTTCCTTGGAGTCCCTCCACTCCCTAAGCAGACGTCATTTCTATGGCACAAGCTTAGTAAGTTTCACTTATTTTACAAGGGAAAACATAAGGATTGTGAAGGGGTTGTCAGAGTAGAGTACATTTTTTAAAGCACTTAAAAACATTTTTTGACAATACCTACTAGTCCCACAAAATGACTTAAACACATACTGTATGTAGTCCACTGTATTATCCACCCTGTTACTGTTATACTGACAGGTGCCTAATAGATCGTGCCTCTGGACTCCAATCTCTTCCCTCTAGATCTGTTAAGCTTTGATCTATGGCATATCAGAGAGAGGCCAGTTGCTCCCCACAATTTTGCTGCAGGAAGCCAACGCAGTGACAGAGGAAGTGACCTCTCTCTATCAATCCCCTTACATACTTCGGTCACTACGGCCCTCTGCATGTAAGGGGTTAATTGAGCTAGTACAAAGCGCTGACAGTGCTCATTCCCCACTGCTGAATAAGTAGTAGCAGGAAGAATAAGAACTGTTAGGAAAAGATCTTAGAGTGATGATTAATTGTCTTTTCACGTCCTAATGGAAAGGAGCATGTCCATTATGATTCAAAAAGGTAGTGCAGTGTCATGTGGTTAAGAACGTGGCAATTTAACATAGTGTAAAGGAAATAACTATTTAAGTCCAAAGATTATTATATAGTATTTTTGTTCTTAACTACATAAGGGAAAAATTAAATTTTTTCACGCGCCACAGGCTAATTGTACTTATAATAAGATTTCAAACTTTAATAAACAGAATATCAATATGTATCACTCACATTAAAAGCTTTTTTTTAATTAGAACAGATTAATGAGCAATGTAACAGTTCATTTTACATTACCTGTCTGTTGTCACCTTCATGAATTTGGCATTTTTGAAGCACATTATTAAGTTCCAGGTTTCGCATTAAAGCTGTTACAGCATGAGGGTTCCATTCACACGCATGAACAAATGCTGCACTTGCATGAACCAGAAAAGGAAGGGTGAAGTATCCAATACCTAAAAATAATATGCATATATAAGTTACACTGTAATGAAGATCTGCATGCTGTCACTTCAGTATGTATGTAGCAGAGCCGGAATCGTCATGGGACCTTGGGGTGAAAGAGGGTGGATTTATTTCATATTTTATTTCAAATAAAGGATTTTTTCAGTGTTTGTTTTTATTTCTTTTCAATTACAGATTAGTGAAGGGGGCCTCCCATTACTAATCCAGGGTTTAGTGGCAGCTGTGAGTTGTCAGTAACCCCTGATTGCAACCGCACCAGGGCAATCGGGATGAACCGGGAAAAGTGCCAGTGTTGTCGCATTGAATGGATGCAACAATTCTGGGCAGCTGTAGGTTATTATTTTTAGGCGGTGGGGGGGGGGGGAATAACTATGGGTATCCCCAGCCTGAGAATACTAGCACTCAGCTTTATCGTGGCTTGGTATCAAAATTAGGGGGGACGGCATGCCAGTTTAAAATTATTTATTTAAATAATTGAAAAAATAGCTGCATAGGTTCCCTCTTTTTTTTTGATGCATAGCCATGATAAGCGCGTGGCTGGGGGCTGCAGCCATATGTTGTATACTTTATCCGTGCTGGGTAGTATGGCGGGACCCTATGCCAATTTCTTTTTTTTAATTTATTTTTTTATACATCACTAAAGAGACGCGGACTGCATTTATGATTCCAAGCAGTCAGATACGCTGTCACAAAGGGTGAAGGCGCGGTCTGACTGCAACCAAAGATACCAGGACTGCAGCTAGGCGGGGGAAGCAATGAATATGTATTAGTGTAATGAGCACCCTCGTAAGTAGTGCTACTTAGTTCCTGAACAAGATATTAACTTTTGTAAAAGTTTGAACGCTGGTATAATGCATAACCATTCACATGCATGGCAGTGCATTATACCTATGAGTGTGACACTGACAGAAGACTTCTTAGACCATGCTGCTGGCCAATTGGATGGGAGAGGGTGCACTCCCTCAGCCCGCCTCATTTTGCTGCGATTGCTATTGATCATGGCATTTACGAGGTTAAACAGCCAGAGGTGGTGCATGCATCATCCCTGGCTTTGACAGCTGGAGCTCGGCTATCACTTAAGCCAAGCTACTGTGCCCCACATGATTGCCACAACATAGATCATAGGTTGGGAAAACCTTCCAGACTGTATGGGTACGTCAAAAGTCGTGAATGGGTTAAAAAGTTTCAATTGATAAGTAAGGCTAAAACGCATAGCAATTCTAGAATCTGCCCGCAAATGGAAAAAAAAAGTTACCGTATTTTTCGCTTTATAAGACACACTTTTGTTTTGTTTTTGGGGGAAAGTAGGGGGTGCATCTTATAAACCGAATATACGGGGGGGGGGGGGTGTACACATACACATACATACACATATACATACACACACATATATATATATATACATATATATATATATATATATATATATATATATATATATATATATATATATATATATATATATATATATATATATATACACACACACACTGCGGTGTCCGTTCTTGAGCGGTGCTGGGGGCAGGTGACAGCTGCGAGCGGCAGCGTTTGATCTCCTGCTCCCGCTCATATAATATGCACAGCCGCTGTCCAGCAGTGTGGTGCTGAAACTGCATCACGCTGAGGAGCTGGGGCAGCGGGGCATATTATATGAGACTGCGCCCTCCTTTGATCGCACAGGATCCCCCCCCCCTGTGTTAGATATGGCCCCCTGCTGCTGCCCATAGTAAAATAAAAAAAAGCTTTACTTAAGGCCCAGTCACACTAAACAACTTACCAGGGATCCCAACAATGATACAACCAGATAGGGATCGCTGGTAAGTTGCTAGGAGGTCGCTGGTGAGATGTCACACTAAGCGATGCTCCAGCAATCCCACCAGCAACCTGACCTGGCAGGGATCGCTGGAGCGTCGCTACACGTGGAAGCATGCTGCGCTTGGTAACTAAGGTAAATATCGGGTAACCAACCCGATATTTACCTTGGTTACCAGCGCACACCACTTAGCGCTGGCTCCCTGCACACCTAGCCACAGTACACATCGGGTTAATTACCCGATGTGTACTCTCCTACGTGTGCAGGCAGCAGGAGCCGGCTTCTGCGGACGCTGGTAACCACGGTAAACAGCGGGTAACCAAGAAGCCCTTACCTTGGTTACCCGATATTTACCTTCATTACCAGCGTCCGCCGCTCTCAGCTGTCAGTGCCAGCTCCTGCTCCCTGCACTCCTAGCCACAGTACAAAACGGGTAATTACCCGATGTGTAGTCTGGCTATGTGTGAGAGCTGTAATTCACAGCGGGAGAGCAACAACTAAAAAATGGAACAGGACATTCAGCAACAACCAACGACCTCACAGCAGGGGCCAGGTTGTTGCTAGATGTCACACTAAGCAACATCGCTAGCAAGTTGTGCCTCAGCAGCGATGTTGCTAGCGATGTTGCTTAGTGTGACGGTACCTTTACCTCCAGTGCTGGTCTCCGGTCTCCTGCTGCTGCTGTCTGTGATAAGGCAGAGATGATATCACTCTGCTGTGCTGATCACATGACCAGCTGCAAGAGCCAGGAAGTAAGGAAGCCGGAACTCAACTGTGGGGTGGGAGACACGAGGAGGGACAGCGCTGAGAAGGTAAGGAAAGTGTTTTATTTTATTATGGGCAGCAGCCTGGGGGCATATCTAACACAGGGGAGATGTGCCATCTATAGGGGCCATGGGCAGCTGTATGGGGGCCATATCTAACAGGGCAGATGTGCCATCTATAGGGGCCATGGGCAGCACACATGGGGCGCATATCTAACACAGGGGAGATGTGCCATCTATAGGGGCCATGGGCAGCTGTATGGGGGCCATATCTAACAGGGCAGATGTGCCATCTATAGGGGCCATGGGCAGCTGTATGGGGGCCATATCTAACAGGGCAGATGTGCCATCTATAGGGCCCATGGGCAGCACACATGGGGGACATATCTAACACAGGGGAGATGTGCTATCTATAGTGTCCATGGGCAGCACGCATGGGGGGCATATCTAACAGGGGAGATGTGCCAGCTTTAGGGGCCATGGGCAGCACACATGGGGGGCATATCTAACACAGGGGAGGTGTGCCATCTATAGGGGCCAGCACAAGGGGGCTATATTCAATATAAGGGGGCCATATACAGATTAAGGGGGCTAATTTTAGGATGGGGGCTATGAGGGACATATACCCTATATGATTTGTTAGACGGACACTGGCATTATAAGATAGACCCCATTTAACATTAAAAAAAAAAAAATCTCTTTTCCTTCACCAAATTTGGGGGTGCGTCTTATAATCAGGTGCATATTATAAAGCGAAAAATATGGTAAATCAGACAAACATAAAAGCGCAAACAGAAAAATGAATTGGGTGCAAAAAAAAAAAGGTGCAAAACACAAAACTGGACAAGAAAAATAGGCAGAAAAGCAATAATGAATCTGAGCCTAGGTAGATGAAATGAAGTGTATACAATTAGGAAGTAAAAAGCATACTTCACCTGCATAGAGATCAACGACTATCTCTTCAGAGCACTTAAGAGTTGCTATTCTTTGTTTTTCTACAATGTTTCCAGCTGAGAACATGCATTTGGTTAAATCAAAAGTGTACCTGCAGATACATGTGAAAATCATAAGAAAAGCAAAAATTACAAAACATTTTTCACTGTAAGAATACTTACCGAATGCCATTGTCCTTGTGTTCAACCCAACCATGGTCCCCAAGTAGCAATGTCACATTAGGTGATCTGAGGCCATCATTCAACACACAGCCTTGTTTTGCTAAGCGTTCAACACCAAGAGAGCATGCTATACTGGACCAAAGTTGATCACCTACAGAAGTGTAACCAATAGTTGATATCTGATTTCCAAATGTAAGCTCTTTTACTACACAATAAAAATATTACTGTATACCTAATGGTTTCCAAATGGAGCTAGAAAAGCAGTCCTTTCCAAAGACAACTAAGTCACCATGTTGCTGCCAAGAGTGAGGAAAATCACTTTCCAAATCTTGCGTCCAGGTTACTCCATGGCTCTCCAACAGGTTGTAGAGGGCTACATGTAATTTCTGTGCTGGGGATTGAACTCTGCCTCTTTTGGAGTGGACAGGATTCTGAAATACAGGCAAAATGCAGAAGTATTTTAGAGTACGCCAAATCAAACAGATAAAAATATATTGCAAGCTAGAAGATGATTAATTACAGGTTGCAAGTATTCTGTGTTGGTCAATGATAGGTACTGGTATTCATCCAGACCTACTGTACTACAAGTTCTTCATCCAAATTGAAAAGTTGTGACTAATGGATGTTATGTAACATTAAACAAATTCCCATAAAAATGCAGGATTTTATTAGATATTCTTGTAAAAAGGCAGGAATAAACCCGACAAACAGACCAAAAAATAGACACACAAAAGTATATGCAAAACATGACCATAGCTACAGGAAAAGACAGGGTTAGTTGTCACAGAATCTAGGACAAAAAGGCTGAATTAGCCACAGACTCAGTAAAATGCCACCCTGTACAACCCTTAACCCCTTCACGACCATGGACGGATATATCCGTCATGGAGCGTGTCCCGCCCCCTGCCGCGG
The DNA here is from genome assembly GCF_048569485.1 of Anomaloglossus baeobatrachus. NCBI lineage: Eukaryota > Metazoa > Chordata > Amphibia > Anura > Aromobatidae > Anomaloglossus > Anomaloglossus baeobatrachus. The sequence continues at coordinate 23,086 of NW_027443360.1, read as the reverse complement.
GCAGGCGGCGTTGATCAGCACACATATCAGCTGTTTTCAACAGCTGACATGTGTGCCTGCATGTTACGAGTGGAATCGCATTCCACCCGTAACATTAACCCCTTACATCTCGCTGCCAAAGTCTGGCAGCGAGATGTATATACGCGCGGTGAAGATTTTCACTTACCGCCGCCCCACCGGAAGTCACGTGAGTGATCACGTGACTTTCAGTGGTTGCCATCGTAGCACAGGGTCATGTGATGACTAGAGATGAGCGAACCGGTCCCGGTTCGGCTCGAGGTCGGCTCGACGAACGGGGGTCCCGTTCGAGTTCGGTTCGTCGAACGTTCGACGAACCGAACTCGAACGTATAGGCTAGAATGGGAGGCAATCACAAACACATAAAAATGCATGATAAATGTACACAAACAGTTAATAAACATTGCCATAACACTTACCGGTCCTCGCGATCCCTTCTGCACTCTGTCTCCTGCCGCTATTCCATCCGATGATCGCTGAATCCTCCCGGTGACGGCACTGCCAGCAGAGATGCAGGACCTATCGTGACGTCAAAATAGCCATGTGACCAGTCACGTGGCTATTATCTCATTGGCTACAGACTGGTCCCATGACTATGACACGTCATGTAGGACCTGCGAGTGCATCTCTCCGGTACACGGTGCACATATGTGTATCGCCGTGTACCGGCGACATGCTCTAGCACACGGTCGACTCCCCGTTCCGTTAGGGACCGGCTGACACAGCCGGTCATTAACGGAGATCACCGTTGCCATAGCAACGCAGTTAGCGGTGATGTCACCGCTAACCGCGGCTCCGAGAGCACCGTTGCTATGGTAACGCGTCTGTCAGCGTTACCGCTGTTATCGCTGACAGCCAGCAGTGATCACTCACGGAGTGAAGGCTGCACGCTGCTTCCCGATTGTAGTGATGATTGTAGTGAGGATTATTTGAAAAAACAGTCCCCAAAACATTTCCTCTTTCACCAATTTATTGTAAGAAAAAAAATAAAGGGGTCCCACGACGACTCTGGACCGTCTAGAATATGGGGGGGGGAGACACTCAGGGAACGTATCCCCCATTTTCTAGGAGTGCGGACCCTTCATGTGAGGAGTGTGGGTGCAATGAATCTGCACTCACTCTCCCCGGGTCCACAGCAGCAGAGTCCATGTCGTAATGGTTGCTACCAAAGCTGCAATGCCCTGCTCATGAGGTAAGGGCATGCCTAATCAGGAGAACTACTGTAGAGGAAGCTCTGCTCACTGGTATATAGGTGTTCAGAGGTAATAATAGATAAAATTAGTGAGTAACCTCGGCACTCTAAATCTCCCAGACTAAGTCAGTAAGTCACAACGGATAGTAATGCAAAATCACTCTTTATTGGTCCGTATTAAGAAAAAAAATTTTTTCATAAGCATATATGTTTTTGTCCAAAACAAGTTACAAATGACGTTTCGGCCGGAGCCTTCGTCAGATTGGACTTATCTGCATGTAATCATAAAAAATGACAATAATCAGTATCACATAAGAGTGAGAGAACAATAACATAAACTAGAACAATGTAGAGGTACAATTGGGATGCAGCAAAAAAATTGCAACACAGCAAGAAATGAAACACATGATACAAATGTCATAATACAGTACAAGGACAATATAGTAATGACAAATATGGGGTCAGAGTAGGCTTAGACAGCTCTGGTACGAAAGAGATGTCAATCATAAAATAACATGTGCAGTAGGTGTAGAGCTACAGTATGCATGGCAGAGCTAATGGGTAGACCGACCATAGAAAAAGAACAGAGAAAAAGTGGAGAAAAAGTGGAGAAAAAAAATGGAGAAAAAAAATGGAGAAAAAGTGGAGAAAAAGTGGAGAAAAAGTGGAGAAAAAGTGGAGAAAAAGTGGAGCACCCTTTGGTGCCTTTCATGTGGCACTAAGGGGTGCTTAGCTTTGTATTTAGCCAAAAAAATGAAAAAAAAAATGACGTAGGGTTCCCCCTAGTTTTGTAGCCAGCTAGGGTAAAGCAGACGGCTGCAGCCTGCAGACCACAGCTGGCAACCTCACCTTGGCTGGTAATCCAAAACTGAGGGCACCCCACGCTGTTATTTTAAATTAAATAACTTAAAAAAAAAAAACACGTAGGGGTCCCCCAAAACTGGATCACCAGCCAAGGTAAAAGCAGACAGCTGGGGCCTGATATTCTCAGACTAGGGAGGTCCATGGTTATTGGACTCTCCCCAGCCTAAAAATAGCAGGCCGCAGCCGCCCCAGAAGTGGCGCATCCATTAGATGCGCCAATCCTGGTGCTTCGCCCCAGCTCATCCCGCGCCCTGGTGCGGTGGCAAACGGGGTAATATATGGGGTTAATACCAGATGTGTAATGTCACCTGGCATCAAGCCCTGGGGTTGGTGAGGTCAGGCGTCTATCAGATACCCGACATCACCAACCCAGTCAGGAATAAAAAAAATAGATGACAAACACATTTTTATTTGAAAAAACACTCCCCAAAACATTCCCTCTTTAACCAATTTATTAGATTGAAAAACAAATCCAGGTCTGGTGTAATCCAAGGGGTTGCCATGACGATCCACACTGTCCCAGTCAATGAAGAGCAGGATGTTCCCCATTGGCTGGGAGAGCAGTGCAGTGACCTGAGCTAACATCAATGGGTCAGCCCAGGTCACTGCAGGGGGGTGACAAGTGCTGCTGTCAGCGAGGTACATTACCTGCGCTGATCTCCAGCACTGCCGACAGCCCCTGTCACTGAGTTCAATGACCGGCGCCTTCCCCTCAAGTATCGCGAGAGGTCCGTGACGTCACCGCTAGTCAGTCTCGGGTCGGAAGCGAGAGAAGGTGATGTGACAAGCGGGCGGCGGCCATGGACCATGGAGGAAAGTGACAGCGCTGAGGTCGGGATGGCGGGACTTCATCACCGCAGGTAAGCCGAGCAGGGAGGGGGGGGGGGTTTGTGTGTGTGTATGTGTATGTATGTGTACATGCCGCGGGCAGGAGGGGGCGGAGCGAGCTGAGCGGGAAAGTGTGGGCTTCCTGCACGTAACTAAGATAAACATCGGGTTACTAACCAAAGCGCTTTGCTTGGATACCCGATGTTTATCTTGGTTACCAGCTAGTGGCAGGCTGCCAGCGATGGCTCCTGCTCACTGTAGCTGTAAAAAGCCCTGCTTTTTGCTGCTAGAACCGTTCTCGAACGTATCTAGAACTATCGAGCTTTTGCAAAAAGCTCGAGTTCTAGTTCGATCTCGAACAGCCCCAAAAATCACTCGAGCTTAGAACTGGAGAACCTCGAACCGCGCTCAACTCTAGTGATGACGCCTGGAGCGATGACGTTTCACTTTCGTTTTCCCTTGGCCCGGAGCAGAGTGAAACAGGAAGTGATTGTATCTGCTGTTTACAGCATATAGTGCAGAGCGATCGGATTGCTGATCGCTATAGCCCCCTAGGGGGACTAGTAAAATTAAAAAAAAAAAAAAAAAAAAAGTAAAAACAAAAGTTTTAAAAAACCTAAGTTCAAATAACCCCCCCCCCTTTTCCCCCCATTGAAAATTAAAGGGTTAAAAAATAAATAAATATACACATATTTGGTATCGCCGCGTTCAGAAATGCCCGATAAAAATATAAAATCAATTAATCAGATTTGTAAACGGCGTAGTTGCAAAAAAATTCCAAACGCCAAAATTACGTGTTTGGTCGCCGCAAGTTTTAAACAAAATGCAATAACAGGCGATCAAAACGTAGCATCTGCGCAAAAATGATACCATTAAAAATGTCAGCTCGAGACGCAAAAAATAAGCCATCACTGAGCCATAGATCCCGAAAAATGAGAACGCTATGCGTTTCGGAAAATGGCGCAAAACGTACGCCACTTTTATTGGACAAGCTTGTGAATTTTTTTTAACCCCTTAGATACAAGTAAACCTATACATGTTTGGTGTCTACAAACTCGCACCGACCTCAGGCATCATACCCACACATCAGTATTACCATATAGTGAACACCGTGAATAAAAAACATCCCAAAACCTATTGTGCCATCACACTTTTTTTGCAGTTTTACCACACTTGGAATTTTTTTGCTGTTTTTCAGTACACCATATGGTAAAACTTATGGTTTCATTTAAAAGTACACCTTGTCCCGCAAAAAACAAGCCCTCATATGGCAAGATTGACGGAAAAATAAAAAAGTTACGGATGTCGGAAGAAAGGGAGCAAAAAAAAACCCCAAAAAAAACAAAAACACAAAAACGGAAAGTGCCCCGGGGCTGAAGGGGTTAAGGCCCCTTTACACACTGAGACTTTCTAGCCATCCCACCAGCGATCCCAACCTGGCCGGGATCGCTACAAAGTCTGGTGAGTCGCTGGTGAGCTGTCAAACAGGCAGACCTGGCCAACGACGTAGCAGCGATGCGGACCTATAGAACGACCTAGCTGGTCATTGGGGATGTGTTAAAGCAGCTATTTGAAAGGGAAGTCGCTAACGAAGTCGTTGTAAAGGTGTCAAACACACCGATGCATGCTGCTCAGCGGGAAACAAAAAGGACCAAAAAATGGTCCTGAAAGATTTGTAGCGATCAGCAACCTCACAGCGGGGGCCAGGTCGCTGATGCGTTTCACACACTGCAATGTCGCTGGGGAGGTCGCTATTACGTCACAAAACCGGTCCCCTTTACACACTGCAACATCGCTAATGACATTGCTGTAACGTCACCGGTTTTGTGACGTAATAGCGACCTCCCCAGCAGCATTGCAGTGTATGAAACGCATCAGCGACCTGGCCCCCGCTGTGAGGTTGCTGATCGCTACAAATCTTTCAGGACCATTTTTTGATCCGTTGTTTCCCGCTGCGCAGCAAGCATTGGTGTGTTTGACACCGTTACAACGACTTCATTAGCGACTTCCCTTTCAAATAGCTGCTTTGACACATCCCCAATGACCAGCTAGGTCGTTCTGCAGGTCCGTATCGCTGTTGCGTCGTTGGCCAGGTCTGCCTGTTTGACAGCTCACCAGCGACTCACCAGTCTTTGTAGCGATCCTGGCCAGGTTGGGATCGCTGGTGGGATCGCTAGAAAGTCTCAGTGTGTAAAGGGGCCTTTATTCCTTCCTCCATTACACTAACCCGAAGAAACAGGGTGAATATAAAGGTGGGGCAGGATAAAGGAGCAAATAACAACCACTAGGGGACAACAGCAAAATACAGCAGGTTAGATCAATTAACTCCAAAAGTATATGTTGAGCTTCCCCAGAATAGGTGTTTCAAGAGTCCTTCTACAAAGGAATCACCCTGAGCTTGAATATTCAGGGAGCTGCATGGAGCAATCTACGCTGCTCTACTGTAGACACAAATGTGCATTAGTCCTCCAGATGAAGAGCGGTCACTATATGTAACAACACATGCCACAACACGTTTCCCTGTTGAGTACAGATCATCAGGAGGCCCTATAGAGATAAGAGTCCAACATGATCAAATGCCAAGGATGTAGGCCCTCGAAACATATCCCACACACCACCATTGCAGGTCAGCACTGGAGATCCAGAATTTCTGCTACAGGGTGATGCATCAGGGAACCAAAAATGCTAACATATACATATACAGTGCTGGCCAAAAGTATTGGCACCCCTGCAATTCTGTCAGATAATACTCAGATTTTTCTTGAAAATGTTTGCAATCACAAATTCTTTGTTATTATTAACTTCATTTATTTTGCTTGCAATGAAAAAACATAAAAGAGAATGAAACAAAAATCAAATCATTGATCATTTCACACAAAACTCCAAAAATGGGCTAGACAAAAAGTATTGGCACCCTTAGCCTAATACTTGGTTGCACAACCTTTAGCCAAAATAACTGCGAACAACCGCTTCCGGTAACCATCAATGAGTTTTTTACAATGCTCTGCTGGAATTTTAGACCATTCTTCTTTGGCAAACTGCTCCAGGTCCCTGAGATTTGAAGGGTGCCTTCTCCAAACTGCCATTTTGAGATCTCTCCACAGGTGTTCTATGGGATTCAGGTCTGGACTCATTGCTGGCCACTTTAGTAGTCTCCAGTGCTCTCTCTCAAACCATTTTTTAGTTCTTTTTGAAGTGTGTTTTGGGTCATTGTCCTGCTGGAAGACCCATGACCTCTGAGGGAGACCCAGCTTTCTCACACTGGGCCCTACATTATGCTGCAAAATTTGTTGGTAGTCTTCAGACTTCATAATACCATGCACACGGTCAAGCAGTCCAGTGCCAGAGGCAGCAAAGCAACCCCAAAACATCAGGGAACCTCCGCCATGTTTGACTGTAGGGACCGTGTTCTTTTCTTTAAATGCCTCTTTTTTTTCCCTGTAAACTCTATGTTGATGGCTTTTCCCAAAAAGCTCTAGTTTTGTCTCATCTGACCAGAGAACATTCTTCTAAAACGTTTTAGGCTTTCTCAGGTAAGTTTTGGCAAATTCCAGCCTGGCTTTTTTATGTCTCGGGGTAAGAAGTGGGGGTCTTCCTGGGTATCCTACCATACAGTCCCTTTTCATTCAGACGCCGATAGATAGTGCGGGTTGACACTATTGTACCCTCAGACTGCAGGGCAACTTGAACTTGTCTGGATGTTAGTCGAGGTTCTTTATCCACCATCTGCACAATCTTGCGTTGAAATCTCTCGTCAATTTTTCTTTTCCTTCCACATCTAGGGAGGTTAGCCACAGTGCCATGGCTTTAAACTTCTTGATGACACTGCGCACCGTAGACACAGGAACTTTCAGGTCTTTGGAGATGGACTTGTAGCCTTGAGATTGCTCATGCTTCCTCACAATTTGGATTCTCAAGTCCTCAGACAGTTCTTTGGTCTTCTTTCTTTTCTCCATGCTCAATGTAGTACACACAAGGACACAGGACAGAGGTTGAGTCAACTTTAACTCCTTAACGACCGCCGATACGCCTTTTAACGGCGACAAATTAGGGTACTTCTTCCGATCCGCTGCTTTTTAACGACGGTCGGAAAAAAGGGTCTAGCGCCCCCCAGAGTCAGAAAAAATCCGGGGTCTCAGCTGCCGGGGGTAGCCGAGACCCTGGAGATCATGATTCTGGCCGGTTTTTACGGTCCCCGCTCACCTGATGACCGGTATACACCGTATACCGATGATCAGGTTACAGTAAATGACCGCGCCGGTAAAAAATCATTTATCTCCCATCTGGCATAAACAAACATGTCAGATGGGAGATAAATCTCATCCCCCGGTCCTCTCCGGTCCCCCGGTGTCGCCAAAGTGTCCCCCCACCCCCCCGATAATCTAACATGGCGCCGCACATACCGGCGCGCACAGCAGCGCGCTGGCCGCATTTCCCCCTTTCCTATGGTTTCTGTCGCATGTGCTATGACACATACGACAGAAACCTGCTCCCCAGGCCCTGCCAAGTCACCCCCTATCCCCACCCCGGTGTTCCCCGGTGTCCTACATACCTGTCGGAGCGCTGATCCCCCGCGGCCCCCTCCTCCGGCTCCTTCTCAGCAGACGCCGGTCACATGTGCAGAGCGCAGCTGTCAGCTTCCTGTGTTCAGAGACGCTGGCTGCTGCTGCTGCTGCACGGAGTCTGCAGCTGTGACCCGGGGAGGGTGGGTGCAAATTCTTTGCACCCACTCTCCTCAAATGGAGGGTCTGCACTCCTAGAAAATGGGGGTCACGTTCCCTGAACGTGCCCCCCATATTCTAGAAGGTCCAGAATCGCCGCGGGACTTTCACAATGGATTACAGGGACCCGATTTCTTTTTTTTCTTTCTTTCAATAAATTGGCCAAAAGAGGGAATGTTTTTGGGGAGTGTTTTTTCAAATACATTTTTTTTTTGTTGTCAATTTTTTTTTTTATTACTGTCAATTAGTTATGTCTGGTATCAAATAGACGCCGTGACATAACTAATTGCTGGGCTTGATGCCAGGTGACATTACACATCTGGTATCAACCCCATTTATTACCCCGTTTGCCACCGCACCGGGGCGCAGGATGAGTTGGGGCGAAGCGCCAGGATTGGCGCATCTAATGGATGCGCCACTTCTGGGGCGGCTGCGGCCTGCTATTTTTAGGCTGGGAAGAGTCCAATAACCATGGCTCTTCCCACCCTGAGAATACCAGACCCCAGCTGTCAGCTTCACCTTGGCTGGTTATCTAACTTGGGGGGACCCTACGTTTGTTTTTTTTTTTTTAATTATTTATTCATAAATAATTAAAAAAAAAACAACACAAAACAGCTTGGGGAGCCCTCCAAATTGATCACCAGCCAAGGTGAAGCTGTCAGCTGTGGTTTGCAGGCTACAGCTGTCTGCTTTACCCTAGCTGGCTATCAAAAATAGGGGGGACCCCACGTCATTTATTTTAATTTTTTTTTTTTGGGCTAAATACAAGGCTAGGCACCCTTTAGTGCCACATGAAAGGCACTAAAGGGCGCCAGATTAGAATATGCAGGGGGTGGGACGTTATATTGGTTTGACATCTATCCATTCATCCATTGTAGCATTTTAGGCTATGCGCCCACAATCGGGGTTTGCAGCGTTTTGGGCGCAGAGTGTTTTCCCTGCGTCCATAACGCTGCGTTGTGCAGTAGAAGCACAGTGGAAAGATTTTTAGAAATCTCATGCCCACTGTGCTTCTTTTCTCCGCAGCATAAACTGACCTGTGGCGCAGCTTCCCGAGCCTCAGCATGTCAATTTATGCTGCGGAGATGAGTGTTCTGTGCAGGTAGAATAGAGCTAAAGTCCACAGCAGCCTGAACCCAAATCGTGGGCATGGGCAGCTGTGTTCTCCCGTGGACAACACTCACATCTCTGCAGGAAGGCTGGCACTGTGTACTAGACGCAGTGTCGCTGGATCATGGCCACATAGCCTAACAGTGAGAAATTTGTTGCTACAGCAACATTTTTGTGAAGTACCTGTGGATTCAAAATGCTTACTATACTCCTGAATAAAATCCTTGAGGGGTCCAGTTTCCAAAATGGGGTCATTTGTGGGGGGTTTCTGATGTATAGGTGTACCCAAGGGGCCCTGCTAATGTGACATGGTGCGTGCAATTTATTTCAACTTTTCCAAAATTCAAATGGTGCTCCTTCCATTCCAAGCCTTCCCATTAATCCAAACAGAGGTTTTTGGCCACATATGGGGTATCCCTGCTCTCACAAGAAATTGGATAACAACCTGTGGGGTCCACGTTTTGTTGTTGCCTCTTGAAAAAGTGAGAAATGTGATGCTAAAGAAACCTTTTTGTGAAAAAAATGAAAATTTTCAATATGGCAACCTAAGCTTATCAAATTCTGTGAAGTATTCGTGGATTCAAAATGCTCAATATACACCTAGATAAAAGCCTTGAGGTGTCTTGTTTCCAAAATGGGGTCACCTGTGGGGGACCTCCACTGTTTAGGCACTTTAGGGGCTTTCCAAATGCGACATAGCGTCCACTAATTATTCCAGCCAAATGTTCAGTCAAATGGCACTTTTTCCCTTCCGAGCCCTGCTGTGCACCCAAACAGTTGATTTCCACCACACATAAGGTATCAGCATACTCAGGAGAAATTGCACAATAAATTTTATGCTGCTTTTTTTCCTTTTACTCTTGTTAAAAAAAAAAGCTATGTGGTTGAAGTAACAATTTTGTGGTAAAAATGTATTTTTTTTATTTTCACAGCTCAACGTTATAAACTTCTGTGAAGCACCTGGGGGTTCAGGGTACTCACCAAACATCTAGATAAATTCCTTGAGGGGTCTATTTTCCAGAATGGGGTCACTTGTGGGGGACCTCCAGTGCTTAGGCACCTCAGGGGCTCTCCTAATGCAACATGACGTCCGCAATGGATTCCAGCCAATTTTGCAGTCAAATGGCACTCCTTCCCTTCCAAGACCTGCCGTGTGCCCAAACAGTTGATTTCTACCACATAAGATATCACCAAACTCATGAGAAATTGCACAATAAATTTCATGGTGATTTTTTTCCTGTTACCCTTGTGAAAAAAAAAGCTACCTGGTTGAAGTAACAATTTTGTGGTAAAAAATTTTTATTTTTTTATTTTCATGGCTCAACGTTATAAACTTCTGTGAAGCACCTGGGGGGTTCAGGGGACTCACCAAACATCTAGATAAATTCCTTGAGAGGCCTAGTTTCCAATATGGGGTCACTTGTGGTGTTTTTTTGCTGTTTACGTACCTTAGGGGTCCTCCAAATGCGACATGGTGCCCGCAATCTTTTTCAGCCAAATTTCTTTTACAAAATTCAAATATTGCTCCTTTCGTTCCAAACCCTCCCATTTGTCCATACAAAGGTTTCAGACCACATGTGAGGTATCACCGCGCTCATAAAAAAGTGGGTAACAAAGATTTGGGTCAAATTTTTGGAATTACCTCTTGAAAAAGTGAGAGAATTGATGCTAAAGCAACATTTTTGAGAAAAAAATGACAATTTTCAATATGACAACGTAACGTTATCAAAATCTGTGAAGTACCTGTGGGTCCAAAATGCTCAGAATACCCCTCAATAGAAGCCTTAAAGGGGTCTAGTTTCCAAAATGGGGTCACTTGAGGGGGGTTCCTGCTGTTTAGGTACCTTAGGGGATCTGTAAATGCAACATGGTGCCCGCAATCTGTTTCAGCCAACTTTGCTTTCCAAAATTCAAATATTGCTCCTTTCGTTCCAAGCTCTCCCATTTACCCAAACAAAGGTTTCTGACCACATGTGGGGTATCAGCGCGCTCATAAGAAAGTGGGTAACAAAGTGTGAGGTCCAAGTTTTGGTGTTACCTCTTGAAAAAGTAAGAAAATTAGTGCTAAAGCAACATTTTTAGGTAAAATGTTAATTTTTATTTTTTTTCATTCCACATTACTTTAGTTCCTGTGAAGCACCTGAAGGGTTAATAAACTTCTTGAATGTGGTTTTGAGTACCTTGAGGGGTGCAGTTTTTAGAATGGTGTCACTTTTGGGTATTTTCTGTCACCTAGGCCTCTCAAAGTCACTTCAAATGGGATGTGGTCCCTAAAAAAATGGTTTTGTAAATTTTGTTGAAAAAATGGGAAATTGCTGATGAACTTTGAACCCTAACTTCCTTACCTCAAAAAAATTTTGTTTCAAAAATTGCGCTGATCTAAAGTAGACAAGTGGGAAATGTTATTTATTAACTATTTTGTGTGACATAACTCTCTGGTTTATGGGCATACAAATTAAAAGTTTGAAAATTGCAAAATTTTTATTTTTTTTGTCAAACTTCAGATTTTTTCACAAATAAAATAAAAAAATATCATCCTAAATTTACCTCTAACATGAAGCCCAATATGTCACGAAAAAAACTATCTCAGAATCACCGGGATCCATTGAAGCGTTCCAGAGTTATAACCTTATAAAGTGACACTGGTCAAAATTGCAAAAAATGGCCTGGGCATTAAGTACAAAACTGGCTTCGTCCTTAAGGGGTTAATCATGTCAATTGACTGCAAGTGCAATTTAGTTATTGCCAACACCTGTTAGGTGCCACAGGTAAGTTACAGGTGCTGTTAATTACACAAATTAGAGAAGCATCACATGATTTTTCAAACCGTGCCAATACTTTTGTCCACCCCCTTTTTTATGTTTGGTGTGGAATTATATCCAATTTGGCTTTATGACAATTTTTTTCTTTTTTTCATTGAAGACAAATTAAATGAAGATAATACCAAAGAATTAGTGATTGCAATCATTTTCAAGAAGAAACTGAGTATTATCTGACAGAATTGCAGGGGTGCAAATTCTTTTGGCCAGCACTGTATCATAGCATCTTTTCTTTCTCTGATGCACTGCAATTTACAGTTTACTCAAAAATATACCTAGAAAGAGAAAAAAAATTTTTTAGAAAAACTTAAATTTTTGCAGTGGCCTCTTAATTTTTGCCAGAGCTGTACTATTTTTTTTTTTTTTTTTAAACAAGAAAAGTTGTAGAAGAGCTCACCTGTCCGAGCTCATGCCCAATTGTATGCCTGTTTTTTCTTTGTTGCACGGATCCGGACTGAGAGAACATCCATAGAAGAATGAGACAGATGAATGGATCCAGCAAAGACAAGGTGACAGTAAAAAATATTCTCCAACTTTATTGTGCATGGATTAAAAAATTCCAGAGCTCATGACAGTTAGTTAGTGCAATATACAAGCAGTAGCGGACTACGCGTTTCGGCAGTGGCAACCGCCTTCTTCACGGTCCCAAACCAAAACTGGTGTTCTAATGTGAAGGAGCTTCTATATAGATAGCCCAGCCCACAGCAGCACAGGTAAGCCGTGAGCCGCAGCAGGTATATACAATAATTATTAACGCCCAAACTAGACTAACACCAGTTATACGGATACTAACATGTGCAATACATAATCTGTCAAGAATATCATATACACACGTATCACATACTGGAATCAATTAAAAACATGTGACAATACATATGCAAAAAATACATGAAAGTGATAGACATAGAAATGTAACGATAAAACTGTGTAGCAGTCACAATTTGTATAATACAAAAACAGACATGAAGAACCATTTCAACGGACCATATAATTAAGTTCCTCCAGAGGGAGATTCACAAATTATGAGGAATATAGATAGAAGATGGATGAAGTTTTTATGATCTGAAATCTCCATATATCAAGATATTAATTTCAAAAAATGTATATAAATAATTTTGTAATATTTCTAAATTTTATATTTTACAGTATGAACCCAGTAATTATTCAAATACCAATATTGATTAGCAAGATCCATTCTGTTGTTAAAGCCAGATGGGATCCTTGTTTCCAAGATAAACATCCATTTACTTTCTCTCGCTAAGGGCTGGTTCACACTAAGCGACAGCGACAACGAGGTCGCTGTTACGTCACCATTTTCTGTGACGTAGCAGCGACCTTGTAAGTCGCTGTTATGATCGCTGCTTAGCTGTCAAACACAGCAGCCGAAGCAGCGATCATAACCGCGAGAGCAGGGAGCCGCGCACACTGCTTAGCGCTGGCTCCTTGCTCTCCTAGCTACAGTACACATCGGGTTAATTAACCCGATGTGTACTGCAGCTACATGTGCAGAGAGCCGGAGCCGGCAGCACAGGCAGAGTGAGAGCTGCGGAGGCTGGTAACTAAGGTAAATATCAGGTAACCACCTTGGTTACCCGATGTTTACCCTGGTTACAGCTTACCACAGCTGCCAGATGCCGGCTCCTGCTTCCTGCTCGCTTCATTTTGTCGCTCTCTCGCTGTCACACACAGCGATCTGTGTGTCACAGCGGGAGAGCGCCTTTGAAGAAAACGAACCAGGGCTGTGTGTAACGAGCAGCGATCTCGCAGCAGGGGCCAGATCGCTGCTCAGTGTCACACACAGCTAGATCGCTAATGAGGTCACTGTTGCGTCACCAAAACCGTGCCGTAGCAGCGATTTCGGTAGCGATCTCGCTATGTGTGAAGCACCCCTAAAATCTTCTTGTGGAAGTCCCCATGTTCTACCATGTATGGGAACTTTATAATCTCATTCATTGCAATTTCTGTTAAAAACCTCTAGAGGTCGTTGTTACCCTTTGTACTGTCCAGTTTTTAAGCTAAGTGTATTCTGGGTAAAGAAACGCCCCTTTGTACTGTGAGGAGAGGCTTTCAGCCATTTTTCTCTTTGGATTTGTTAGGAACGGATCTGTTGCCTTGTTTTTCCCTATATTTCTACATTCACACTGCCTTGTGTAATCCGGTGAGTCAGAGACAAATCACATGTGTTATTGTGTTAGAATCTTAAGGCCCAGTCACACACAACGACTTACCAGCGATCCCGAAAACGATGCGACCTGATAGGGATCGCAGGTAAGTCGCTGGGAGGTCGCAGGTGAGATGTCACACAGCCAGATCTTACCAGCGATGCAGGAACAATACAGGTCGCAGTAGCGACCTGTATAACGATCTCAGCAGTCACTGGGACCCTGTCACACAGTGTCAAACACAGCGATGTGTCCTGCCCAGCAGGACATCGCCTTTGAAGAAAATGACCTGGACCATTCGGCAACGACTAGCGATCTCACAGCAGGGGCCTGATTGCAGGTAAGTGTCACACATAACAAGATCGCTAACGGGATCGCTACTGCGTCACCAAAACGGTGACTCACCTGCGATCTCGCTAGCGATCTCGTTATGTGTGACAGTACCTTAAGATAGAAGACTGTGTATTCAATGCATTATATGTTGTAATTCTACACCTTAGTGCCATCCTTGCCCTGCTTATATAGATAAGATTCTGTCTGTGTGAGGTAGCTGCAGGTGACCTTTACCTTAGATCAGGGGTGGGGAACCTTTTTTTTGCCGGGGGCCATTTGGAAGTTTCTACCAACTTTCGGGGGCCGCACAAAATTATCAATGTTTAAATCTCCCTATTATATTTGGTGAAACAATTAATTAACTCACCCTTACTATGATGGCCAGAGCGGCTTCTTTTTGGTGCGGCTGTGATGTTCAGTGACACTAATCATGTTGCTTCTCACAACTGTTTTTTTATGTTTGCCTCCATCTGGATCGCAGTCAACACTTTGTGATAAAAAGATTGGTAAATCATATAAATCACATAACAGATGCTGTATATACATTACAGGAGAAGCTAAAAAGGTACATATATTGCATAGGAGACGCTGGGACTACTGTATATACATTACAGGTCACACTGGGGGCACATACATTACACAAGGGGATGAGGACATGTAAATGCCCCCAGCATCTCCAATGTGATGTGTGGCATACACATCACAGGAGACGCAGGGGGCATACACATCACAGGAGACGCAGGGGGCATACACATCACAGGAGACGCAGGGGGCATACACATCACAGGAGACGCAGGGGGCATACACATCACAGGAGACCCAGGGGGCATACACATCACAAGAGGGGCTGGGGCACAGACAACAATGGAGGGAGCACAGACATCACTGGGGGGAGGCACAGACATCACGGGGGGGGCTGCACACAGGACTGGGGGATGGGCTGCACACAGGACTGGGGGATGGGCTGCACACAGGACTGGGGGATGGGCTGCACACAGGACTGGGATCACTGAGGGGGAGAGGACGACGCAAACCTGGGGCGATACACAGCATTGGGGGGCACACTGCGCTGAGGGTTTCACGCAACTCTGGGGGAGAGGGATTACAGAACTGGGGTGGGGAGAGGGATTACAGAACTGGGGTGGGGAGGCACAAAGCACTGGACGGGGCACACAGCAGCAGAGGGCCGGCGCTGAACTCATAGCAGCATCGCACTCACAGCACCGGAGTGCAGGCGCCGGACACACAGCATTGGAAGGAGAAGGCGGGCACAGAGCTCCTGAGGGCAGAGGGGCGGCCACACACTGCTGGAAGCTGTGAGGCTGCTGTGGAACCCGCCCACAAAGTAAGTACTGATCACGTTGGCACTGGCCGGCAGGAGAACACATTGGTGCGCACGAGCAGCTATGTGTGCATTTAAAGGCCGGCGGCGTGCAAAAACAGCGGTGACAGCACGAGCACTGCCACCCCCAAGAATCTGCCCGGGGGCCGCAGAAAAGGTCAAGACGCATGCAGCCCGCGGGCTGGAGGTTCCCCACCCCTGCCCTAGATTCTCAATACAACTGCATCTTATGTTAATGTTATGCTATGTTAACAGCTTATTTAACTATGTACTGACTGTACACTTTGTTATAGTTTTTACCCATATTCCGTATTCACCTTGTATCTTGGATATTCTGTATGCACCATATACTCTGTATATCCTGCAATCAAGTTCATGCTACCAGCTAATAAAAGCAAGACTACTGAATGCATACAGTCTGTTTATTGGAAATGTGAACAAGGGTTTAGCTGTATGCCAGAGATTCACAGTGTTACATGAAAGAAGGCAGAACACCCCACCTCTCTCCAGTTTAAAAACTTGTTCAATGCCAAGAAAAGAAAAACGCTTCAGATCTCTACCATGCACTTTGGAGAAATGCCGAGAAACAACTGAAACTCAATTGTGAACAATGCCAGAAACAGTATGTAGGTTGCACAATGAATTCTCTTAAAATGAGAATTCGCAAACACGTCTGATGCCGTTAATTTACCTACAGTAGATTGGTTCAGTTGTTTCTGTAATTTATTGGAATATATTGATATATGGAGATTTTATATCATAAAAACGTCATCTATCTTCTCTCTCTATATTCCTCATAATTTGTGAATCTCCCTCTTGAAGAACTTAATTATACGGTCCGTTCAAATGGTTCTTGATGTCTGTTTTTGTATTATACAAATTGTGACTGCTACACAGTTTTTTCGTTACATTTCTATGTCTATCACATTCATGTATTTTTTGCATATGTATTTTTCACATGTTTCTAATTGATTCCGGAATGTGATACATGTGTATATGATATTCTTATAACAAGAAAAGTAGAGAGGGGGTGTTCAAATGCCGCACCAATGATCACTGTTCAGAAGGCAGATTAATGTATCTTTATTTTTGCACAGGTCTACACTTTTCTGGAGACTCAGCTCCCTTCCTCAGGACCGTCAGGCACAAAGAAAAACATCAAATCTATACAAATGGACACAGTCATACACTAAATAGCCACGATGACGTCACAGGACCACCACTTCTTAGAAAAAAAAAGGCGGGAAAGGGTGCCTTGCACTCCAAACATGACGTAATAAATGTATCTTCATAGTGCGAGATCAAAAACCCATCAGTAATCATAGACCAAGTAGAAACAGTGATTCAACATGCAGTAAAGTATGTGAAAAATAAATATGAAAATATAATCCAACATATGTATTCATCGGTGTGTAAAAAAATGAAAATATTAAAAAAAATTATAGAATATAATATAATATTATATATATATATATATATATATATATATATATATATATATATATATATATATATATATATATATATATACACATATACATACACACCAATCTACAAACATATGCATTTCATACAAGTATACAAATGACTGAAGTGTGAGGAGAGCCTAGAACTCACCTCATTGTGCTGGTTCAGGACTTCAAACAGATGAGAATTCAGTGAGTGGAAACATGATTCCATGTATCCACCGAGGCATGTAGTGTTTTGGAAGAAGAAAAAAAAAAAAAGAACCCAAAAAGAAAAAAGAAAAAATCCACACACTTACAGTGAGAAAGGGAATGGCAATCATTCGAAATATACTGAAGAGAGAATTTCTGAACGTGGAGGAAAGTCAAGAATCGCTCCTGACCCACAAATCTTGAAAACAGTTCACCAGAGTTCATGAGCGTGAGAAAAAATAATCCGCGCCTGCGCCAAAAGGTATGTAGCAGAGAGGCAGGTCATGTAAGTTCAGGACCGTGGGAAAAAAAACCACAGCGCATGCGCCGTCCCAAGAAAACAGAGCAAGTATACGTATTAAAGGGGTGGTTCACCCATTTTTTTTTATTTTCTGTATGAGTTCTACTTACCATTCTAGGAGTTTTCTCCATTGGCTTCTGTTTCCATTTCTGGCACTGAGCGGCGCTATCCTGCACGCTCAGTGCCTGTCACATGACCCCCTGGAGCTGTGGCCGCCAGTATCCTCTGATGTCCCGGCAATTCCGGGCTCTCAAACTTGTCGGGTACGTCAGAGGAGGCTGGCACCACTCAGATTGAGTGACAGGGCTGTGGGCGATGACTACCGCACGGCACAGCCCAGCATCGAGGGGAGGAGCCGGAGGACGCCAGTGTGGAGCCGGCTAAGCGTCCTGCAGATGGTGAGGCACGGGGCGCCAGGGTGCAGTACAGGGGGGGGGGTTCTTCAGCTGAAATCCCCCCCCTGCACGTAAGTATCTGATCACACTCTCCACCCGCCCGCTCTGCTGCGATGTCAGGAGAGCGGCCGGTGTCGGGCAGTGTGATCACGTGCTCCTCCCAGCAGCACTGCAGGACGCAGCAAGACACTGACAGGCATGTCACCGCTGTGCTCTGCCACCTGTCCTGCTGCATGGGACCAACTGTCTGCACTCTGTCACCTGCACCACAAGTCACAGAGTGGAGACAGATAATGACAGAGCACCTCTGCCCCCCCCTTTCCCCCCCCTCGCTCTCTTTCCCCCCCCCCCTCGCTCTCTCTCCCCCCCTCGCTCTCTCTCCCCCCCCTCGCTCTCTCCCCACCCTCGCTCTATTTCTTCCCCCCTCGCTCTCTTTCTTCCCCCCTCGCTCTCTTTTCCTCCCCCTTGCTCTCTCCCCCCTCGCTCTCTCCCCTCGTTCTCTCTCCCCCACCTCGCTTTCTCTCCCCCCCTCGCTCTCTTTCTTCCCCCCGCTCTCTATTCTTCCCCCCCTCGCTCTCTTTCTTCCCCCCGCTCTCTATTCTTCCCCCCCTCGCTCTCTCTCTCGCTCTCTTTCTTCCCCCCCTCGCTCTCTCTCCCCCCCCTCGCTCTCTCTCCCCCCCCCTCGCTCTCTCTCCCCCCCCCTCGCTCTCTCCCCACCCCTCGCTCTCTCCCCCCCCCCCTCGCTCTCTCCCCACCCCTCGCTCTCTCCCCACCCCTCGCTCTCTCCCCACCCCTCGCTCTATTTCTTCCCCCCCTCGCTCTCTTTCTTCCCCCCCCTCGCTCTATTTCTTCCCCCCCCTGCTCTTTCTTCCCCCCCTCGCTCTCTTTTCCTCCCCCTTGCTCCCCCCCCTCGCTCTCTTTCTTCCCCCCGCTCTCTATTCTTCCCCCCCTCGCTCTCTTTCTTCCCCCCGCTCTCTATTCTTCCCCCCCTCGCTCTCTCTCTCGCTCTCTTTCTTCCCCCCCTCGCTCTCTCTCCCCCCCCTCGCTCTCTCCCCACCCTCGCTCTCTCCCCCCCCCCTCGCTCTCTCCCCACCCCTCGCTCTCTCCCCACCCCTCGCTCTATTTCTTCCCCCCCTCGCTCTATTTCTTCCCCCCCTCGCTCTCTTTTCCTCCCCCTTGCTCCCCCCCCCTCGCTCTCTTTCTTCCCCCCCTCGCTCTCTCCCCCCCCGCTCTCTCCCCCCCCCTCGCTCCTCTCCCCCCCTCGCTCTTTCTTCCCCCCCTCGCTCTTTCTTCCCCACCCCGCTCTCTCTCCCCCCCCTCGCTCTCCCCCCCCCCCCCTTCGCTCTCCCCCCCCCCCCCCTTCGCTCTCCCCCCCCCCCCCTTCGCTCTCCCCCCCCCCCCCTCGCTCTCCCCCCCCCCCCCTCGCTCTCCCCCCCCCCCCTCGCTCTCCCCCCCCCCCCTCGCTCTCCCCCCCCCCCCTCGCTCTCCCCCCCCCCCCTCTCGCTCTCCCCCCCCCCCCCTCGCTCTCCCCCCCCCCCCCTCGCTCTCCCCCCCCCCCCTCGCTCCCCCCCCCCCCCCTCGCTCCCCCCCCCCCCCCCTCGCCCTCCCCCCCCCCCCTCGCTCTCCCCCCCCCCCCTCGCTCCCCCCCCCCCCTCGCTCTCCCCCCCCCCCCCTCGCTCTCCCCCCCCCCCTCGCTCCCCCCCCCCCCCTCGCTCCCCCCCCCCCCCTCGCTCTCCCCCCCCCCCCTCGCTCCCCCCCCCCCCCTCGCTCTCCCCCCCCCCCCCTCGCTCTCCCCCCCCCCCTCGCTCTCTCCCCCCCCTCGCTCTCTCCCCCCCCTCGCTCTCTCCCCCCCCTCGCTCTCTCCCCCCCCCTCGCTCTCTCCCCCCCCTCGCTCTCCTCTCCCCCCTCACTCCCCCCCCTCGCTCTCTCTCCCCCCTCACTCCCCCCCTCGCTCTCTCTCCCCCCTCACTCCCCCCCTCGCTCTCTCCCCCCCCTCGCTCTCTCCCCCCCCTCGCTCTCTCCCCCCCCTCGCTCTCTCCCCCCCCTCGCTCTCTCCCCCCCCCTCGCTCTCTCCCCCCCCCCTCACTCCTCCCCCCCCTCGCTCTCTCCCCCCCCCTCCTCGCTCTCTCCCCCCCCTCGCTCTCTCCCCCCCCTCGCTCTCTCCCCCCCCCTCGCTCTCTCCCCCCCCCTCGCTCTCTCCCCCCCCCTCGCTCTCTCCCCCCCCCTCGCTCTCTCCCCCCCCCCTCGCTCTCCCCCCCCCCCTCGCTCTCCCCCCCCTCGCTCTCCCCCCCTCGCTCTCCCCCCCCTCGCTCTTTCTTCCCCCACCCCGCTCTCTCTCCTCTCCCCGCTCTCCTTTCCCTCCCCCCCGCTCTCCTTTCCTCCCCCCCGCTCTCCTTTCCTCCCCCCCGCTCTCTCTCCCCCCCGCTCTCTCCCCCCCTCGCTCTCTCCCCCCCCTCGCTCTCTCCCCCCCCCTCGCTCTCTCCCCCCCCTCGCTCTCTCCCCCCCCTCGCTCTCTCCCCCCCCTCGCTCTCTCCCCCCCCTCGCTCTCTCCCCCCCCTCGCTCTCTCCCCCCCCCTCGCTCTCTCCCCCCCCTCGCTCTCTCCCCCCCCTCGCTCTCTCCCCCCCCTCGCTCTCTCTCCCCCCTCACTCCCCCCCTCGCTCTCTCTCCCCCCCTCACTCCCCCCCTCGCTCTCTCTCCCCCCTCACTCCCCCCCTCGCTCTCTCCCCCCCCTCGCTCTCTCCCCCCCCTCGCTCTCTCCCCCCCCTCACTCCCCCCCTCGCTCTCTCCCCCCCCCTCGCTCTCTCCCCCCCCTCGCCCTCTCTCCCCCCCCTCGCTCTCTCCCCCCCCCTCGCTCTCTCCCCCCCCTCGCTCTCTCCCCCCCCTCGCTCTCTCCCCCCTCACTCCCCCCCTCGCTCACTCCCCCCCTCGCTCTCTCCCCCCCCTCGCTCTCTCCCCCCCCTCGCTCTCTCCCCCCTCGCTCTCTCCCCCCTCGCTCTCTCCCCCCCCCTCGCTCTCCCCCCCCCCCTTCGCTCTCCCCCCCCCCTCGCTCTCTCCCCCCCCTCGCTCTCTCCCCCCCCCTCGCTCTCTCCCCCCCCTCGCTCTCTCCCCCCCTCGCTCTCTCCCCCCTCGCTCTCTCCCCCCCCTCGCTCTCTCCCCCCCCCTCGCTCTCTCCCCCCTCACTCCCCCCCTCGCTCTCTCCCCCCCTCGCTCTCCCCCCCCCTCGCTCTCCTCCCCCCCCCTCGCTCTCTCCCCCCTCACTCCCCCCCCTCGCTCTCTCCCCCCCCTCGCTCTCTCCCCCCCCTCGCTCTCTCCCCCCCCTCGCTCACTCCCCCCCTCGCTCTCTCCCCCCCCTCGCTCTCTCCCCCCCCCTCGCTCTCCCCCCCCTCGCTCTCTCCCCCCCCTCGCTCTCTCCCCCCCCTCGCTCTCTCCCCCCCCTCGCTCTCTCCCCCCCCCTCGCTCCCTCCCCCCCTCGCTCTCTCCCCCCCCCTCGCTCTCTCCCCCCCCCTCGCTCGCTCCCCCCCCCTCGCTCGCTCCCCCCCCTCGCTCGCTCCCCCCCTCGCTCTCTCCCCCCCCCTCGCTCTCTCTCCCCCCCCTCGCTCTCTCCCCCCCCCTCGCTCTCTCCCCCCCCTCGCTCGCTCCCCCCCCCTCGCTCGCTCCCCCCCTCGCTCTCTCCCCCCCCTCGCTCTCTCCCCCCCCTCGCTCTCTCCCCCCCCTCGCTCTCTCCCCCCCCCTCGCTCTCTCCCCCCCCTCGCTCTCTCCCCCCCCTCGCTCTCTCCCCCCCCTCGCTCTCTCCCCCCCCCTCACTCTCCCCCCCCCTCACTCTCCCCCCCCTCGCTCTCTCCCCCCCCTCGCTCTCTCCCCCCCCTCGCTCTCTCCCCCCCCCCTCGCTCTCTCCCCCCCCCTCGCTCTCTCCCCCCCCCCCTCGCTCTCCCCCCCCCCCCTCGCTCTCCCCCCCCTCGCTCTCCCCCCCCCTCGCTCTCCCCCCCCTCGCTCTTTCTTCCCCCACCCCGCTCTCTCTCCTCTCCCGCTCTCCTTTCCTCCCCCCCCGCTCTCCTTTCCTCCCCCCCGCTCTCCTTTCCTCCCCCCCGCTCTCTCTCCCCCCCGCTCTCTCCCCCCCCTCGCTCTCTCCCCCCCTCGCTCTCTCCCCCCCCTCGCTCTCTCCCCCCCCTCGCTCTCTCCCCCCCCTCGCTCTCTCCCCCCCCCTCGCTCTCTCCCCCCCTCGCTCTCTCTCCCCCTCGCTCTCTCCCCCCCCTCGCTCTCCTCCCCCCCCTCGCTCTCTCCCCCCCCCTCGCTCTCTCCCCCCCCCTCGCTCTCTCCCCCCCCTCGCTCTCTCCCCCCCCTCGCTCTCTCCCCCCCCTCGCTCTCTCCCCCCCCTCGCTCTCTCCCCCCCCTCGCTCTCTCCCCCCCCTCGCTCTCTCCCCCCCCCTCGCTCTCTCCCCCCCCTCGCTCTTTCTTCCCCCACCCCGCTCTCTCTCCTCTCCCGCTCTCCTTTCCTCCCCCCCCGCTCTCCTTTCCTCCCCCCCGCTCTCCTTTCCTCCCCCCCGCTCTCTCTCCCCCCCCGCTCTCTCCCCCCTTCGCTCTCTCCCCCCCCCTCGCTCTCTCCCCCCCCTCGCTCTCTCCCCCCCCCTCGCTCTCTCCCCCCCCTCGCTCTCCCCCCCCCCTCGCTCTCCCCCTTCTTTCCCGCTCTTTTCCTCCCCCTTCGCTCTTTCCCCCCCTCGCTCTTTCCCCCCCTCGCTCTCTTCCCCCCCCCTCGCTCTCTTCCCCCCTCGCTCTCTTCCCCCCCTCGCTCTCTTCCCCCCCTCGCTCTCTTCCCCCCCCTCGCTCTCTTTCCCTCCTCTCTCGCTCTCTTTTCCTCCCCCTTCGCTCTTCCCCCCCCCCTCGCTCTCTTCCCCCCCTCGCTCTCCTTCCCCCCCCTCGCTCTCTTCCCCCCACCCTCGCTCTCTTCCCCCCACCCTCGCTCTATTCCCCCCACCCTCGCTCTCTTCCCCCCACCCTCGCTGTCTCAGTACAGTACAGAAATCTCTCCATCGTAGAGGGGTGAGAGGGAGTAATAAACATGGAGTCCCTACTGTGTCTGTGTATTTATTTCTAATAAAGTATTTTTCTCTGTGTGATTTTTTTTAAACCCTTTATTGGAGATTCTTAATGGCCAGGTCAAACTTGGCCTGACATTAAGAATCTCGGGCTTTATACCAGCTGGTAAAACATAGCTGGTATTAACCCCTTATTACCCAGCGTGCCACCTGCCACCAGGGCCACTGGAAGAGTTGGATACAGCGCCAGAAGATGGCGCTTCTATGAAAGCGCCATTTTCTGGGGCGGCTGTGGACTGCAATTCGCAG
>NW_027443359.1:0-48416 GCF_048569485.1 Anomaloglossus baeobatrachus | reverse complement strand
GAAACAGATTGCGTTTGAGCTGCATTGTGCAACACTAGCCGAATACCACAATACCCTTTTCTCTGATGACATCGAATACTGCTCCAAATTCGAAAGTATCCTGAATAAATGTTCCATGGACATAATTATCCTTATAATAGAATATCTCCAAAAGGAGATTGGAGAACTCGGACCTAAAATACAGTCTATTGAACAACAATTTGCAAACACTCTTCCCAGCGCAGAGTGGGACAGGATTCATCAGAGAACAAAAGGAAACCATCACGGACTTCCAGAGAACCCATCCTCAGGATGAGACAGCGATTCCTACACCTCTCGTTCTTCCAATTTTTTAGACCAACGACAGGCACCAAGAAGGCGACCCGGCGGGGCAAAAGGAAGGTGGCCTCAATCACACCGGATGCAGACCCGGTCACAGGTACCACTAATCTAGTGTATAACATCTCTTCTTATAATCTGTCACACATTGAGACAAGGGTACTCCAAAAAGGCCTCTCCTTCTGTCCTACCCCCACGTTCAATACTTTTCTCTTAGATCAGGAAATGAGAAGTTTCTACAGAATACTCAGGCTTAAGACACACTTCTCTCAACAGGAGACCCATACAGGGCCTCATGCTGAGACTCAGGAGAGCGCTATTTTCTCCCTTCACAATCTAAACCTGAGACTTCGAGTAATTTTAATCCTCCGAAACATTACCACCCAGTGGAGACGTACATCTCATTGGTTTCAGACGATATTACTCGCACACTGAAATCTATAGAAAACGGAGACTACAAAATCAGAAGTAACATCACAACAGAAGAGAGTAAGGCCATACAGAACCTTAAGAATAATACCAGCATTATCATAAAACCAGCAGATAAAGGGGGTTCAATAGTTGTGCTAGACAAGTCTTACTATGTAGATGAGATCCATAGACAGCTTGAGGATAGGTCCACCTACCTACCTATCTCACAGGATCCGACCAGAAAAATTCAGTCCATGATTAAGGAACTGATAGATTATCATCTACACCAAAAAACCATTGACCACAAGCTAGCAGAGTTTCTTTTCAAAACAGACCCCGTCACGCCTGTTTTTTTATACCTTGCCCAAAATTCACAAAATTCTACGCACACCCCCTGGACGACCTATCGTCGCTTCAACCGACTCGGTCTTGTCACCTTTGGCCATTACAGTAGACAGAATCCTAACACCATTGATACCCAGAATACCTTCTTACCTCAAAGATATGTCTGATTTCCTATCCCAACTACAGCAGCTCACCACCATCCCTCCCAACGGTCTTCTGGTGACTTTTGATGTGAACAGTTTGTACACAAGTATTGAACATTCTGACGGCATCCAGGCACCTGACTGGTTCCTTGAGTCCCAACAGACATTTACTGTGGCTCAACACTCTTTTTGCATGGATCTAGTCCACTTGGACAACAATTTTTTCTTTTCGAGGACCAGTTCTTCTTACAACAGAAGGGCACTGCCATGGGGTCCAACATGGCGCCCCCGTACGCGAACACATACATGGCGCACTTTGAAGAATTACATGTCTATACCCATCCACTATGGCGACAACATTCCATTTTTTGGAAGAGATACATTGATGACGTGTTTACCATTTGGCGAGGGGATGTTTCTTCCCTTAACGAATTTCATCAGGCCCTAAATTCAAGTAGATCTGGTCTTACGTTCACAGTACATCACGACCCAAATTCAATTAACTTTCTGGACACCTTGATCATGCTTTCCCCTGCAGGACATATCACTACTGACCTCTATACAAAACCCACAGACAGGAACAGTCTCTTGCACTTTTCCAGTTGTCACCCAGCACACACTAAGAAATCCCTACCTATCTCTCAACACAAGAGAATTGAGAAGATTGTCTCAGATCCATCGCTACGCCAGATAAGAGCTGAA
The DNA here is from genome assembly GCF_048569485.1 of Anomaloglossus baeobatrachus. Lineage (NCBI taxonomy): Eukaryota > Metazoa > Chordata > Amphibia > Anura > Aromobatidae > Anomaloglossus > Anomaloglossus baeobatrachus. Next base: position 46,497 of record NW_027443359.1, on the reverse strand, counting down.
GAAATGAGACGAATCTAGAGCTCTAGGGGTTATCCTATGGCAATAGCCAATACCCGTACTTAATCCTGCGGTAGAACACAAATCCACATACCCCGCATTTCGTGCGTCAACACATACCACCCCTTTTCGCCTCTCATCAAGAATATTGTCCCGAAACACTGGCATCTGTTACACGCCTCCTACCCATCTGTAACTGAATTTTCAGTACACTGGCATCTGTTACACGCCTCCTACCCATCTGTAACTGAATTTTCAGTACCTCCATTGTTTTGTAATAAGAGACCTAAAACCTTGAGGGACAACTTGGTCAGGGCAGACATCGGGCCGGTCTCTACCGGTTTGCGCCAGACCTTCCTAGGTACTCCCAAGAAGGGTAACTTCCCATGTTTGCATTGCTTACAATGCAACAACCTTGTTCGTGGGGATTCCTTCACTCACCCACACACCGGGAAGGTCTTCCAGATCCATGACTACCTCACCTGTGACTCGTCATTTGTCATCTATCTGATAAAATGCCCTTGCGGTCTCGGATATGTTGGGGAGACAACCTAACATATCCGAGACAGGATTAACAAGCATAAGTGTACTATCAGGTGTAAACAGGTATTGCTCCCGATTCCACACCACTTCAATACTCATGGACATACGGTAGCTCAATTGCGCTACCATATTATCGAACATGTACCACCACTTAGGCGAGGAGGCAACAGGATTAAAATACTGAAACAAAGAGAAGCCTTTTGGATACACACACTGAGGACACTAGAACCACACGGTCTTAATCGTGAATATGATGTAATTTTGTAGACAATTTATGACCCTTATAGATTGACCATGCCAACATGAGTACATTCAATCCTCTTAATGGATTGTGACACGCTATTTGGCTATAACACACTTGTTGTATTGGTCTGTCTCATACCCGTTGTATTATGATATGGAATGTGGATGGCTGCATTAACTTTAATTTTTCCTTCCTTCAACATGTATTTTTCTTTTTCAGGCACCACTTGTCACCTGATCCACGTCATCTCACCTGATTCACTATGAGCACGCCACCCCAGCCTGCACTCCTTTATGGTCTGTACTGTATACTAATAGTCCTCCCAACCCTACTGCTTGGCAGCAATATGTATGTTCCCCCTGCTATACTGCGTGAGCGCAGTTCCATAGTCTACACATCACTCCTCATTCACCATCCACACGCGTGCGCGGGGCTCTTTGCCTTCCGCGCATGCGTGAGGCACCATGCCCTATGCGCACGTGCTGACTAACACATTGTTTCACCACACCACACACACGCATGCGCGGGGCTGCCTGCCTGCCGCGCGTGCGCGGGGCGACGGACCTCCCTGAGGGATGTCCCTTTGCGCCGTGCACACGCGGGGCGTCTCCGCCCTACGCGCCTGCGTCAGCGCACGTCACACGACGTTATGGCGGCGACACACTGCATATATACCCACATGCTGCACTGCACGGCAGGCTCTACACGCTCCCTGACACTCCCTTGTATACTACAGGTACGTACACTACTTTTCTCCACACCATGTCTTGGCCTCCAGCCTAATCATCACCCGATTTTTTCATAGAACCATTGGCTTATACAACACTTCAGGCCCACAAGTTCCTCCTTATAATTTTCTTGATTGGGAGGTATGTGCTCATGCCCCATTAGGCATCAGATGTTGGATGCATCCACTTCTCCTGTATTTTCACTCTAATGTCTTTTGTCACATTTATCATGAACAATTATGTATGAAATCATGTATGATGTTTATCAGTAAGAGCCTTTGTGTGTTTCCTGACCATATGGCCATTATAATGGAAGTTGCATATTTCTTTTGCCCTGTGGCCACTGCATTAGCTATCCAATTGGGATCTTCACAACTCCTCTTGTTCCTCAAGTAGTCTGAGCCCCACCTCCGATGGCCTACTTACTGTTCTGATACAGGTATGCAACCCTCACGATGTTAGTGCCCTTTAGCAGGATGTGGACCCCTTCAGATAATATAAAGAGAAACAGAACGTAAATAATCACCCCAATGTGCATAGGTACAATATACCACGAATATCGTACATTACATATGATATTCCCAAGAAATTATTCAAAATTCAAGGTATTTTATTCCCTTGAAATACTCATATGTTCCCATTATCTTCCTTCGGTCATTATGATGCCTAATTACGCTACTATTCTCTTTCTCGTAGGGTCCACACACCTGGCCCTCCTATACAGCACTCGTGTCTGAATGACAACTACACAAAAGTATAAGGCAATTGCAGGTATATCCCTACAAGTAAAATTTTCCTCTTGTTAGGCTATGATGGATGAATTTCCTCAACAGTTCTATCTACTCCTCTGACATGTCACTATATGTATATTAACTTGGACGTTTTCTCCTCATAAAAACCTCATGATCTTTCAATGAATTATCTTTCGGTGCTCCTTGTGAAATATTCCCTACATTTGTAGGTATGTGTGTATGTTTACCTCGCTCATGTACCCACCTACATCATGTATGTTTATCGACTAACAATATAAACAGGAATTATTCTCTATGATAGATGGCTAATACCACCACTAGGAGGCTCTTTGTATGCTGTCAAATTACAGCACTATCATGTGTATTGTTTGCATTTGCCCTTTTCATGTACCTATCAACACCCCTTGTTTTTGACGCGATTATAATTGTTGTTATTCCTTTAATAATCTTATTTTCTTTTCTGCATTTCATATAATCAGACAAAAGTCCTTGACAAAAACCCACAGGGTTGAAACGTTGGACAGGACGTATGTTTTTTGATGAATATACCGAAATAAAATTTTGGTATTTGAGCACCAATTTGCATTCTTCATCATTCCCATTAGTGTGCCGGAGTATATTTTTTGTATATTGACTTCCTTTCTCCAGAGCACCTGAACTAAGGTAGTTGAGCCAGGTTTAATCTTTTTTCATAGACATCATAGCAAGACTGACCTGGAGAAGTGCCATATCAGTGGAAAGTGTCAATGATGCACGGATTGAGGTAAACAAGAACGTTGGACGGTTTGTCACCCAGCATGGAGGAGTAGTTATTAGACACCGTGAACTGGAAAGATCGACACACTTATTCCTGCGGCAGGACGGTGTCCACCTAAACGACATCGGCACTGACTTGTGGCTGTCTGGTGTTCGCAATGGAGTTGAGCAAGCTCTGGCCCTATTGTAAATGGTGTTTGACGTATTATATCTTTATACCACATTTTCAATGACTAATGTTCAAAGGGAGGGGGCGGTTAGCCTGTGATTTGCATTATATTTTTTATATTTTTATTATATTAAAGTTGATTAATAGCTGTTGTAGTTATTTAACCCAGTAACATGGTGTGTTTATTAAAGGGATGGTTGAGTGTAATACAAGTTAAATAAAATAACAGATAATCCCTCTATATCCCACATGCAATATATCTATATAGATTCTCAGTATACATACACATGTGTATATTATATGAGATAATCTCTATAGATCTATCTATCTCTATATACATGTGTGTGTGTGTGTAATATATATTATACATGTGTGTGTGTGTGTGTGTGTGTAATATATATTATACATGTGTGTGTGTGTGTGTGTGTGTGTAATATATATTATACATGTGTGTGTGTGTGTGTGTGTGTGTAATATATATTATACATGTGTGTGTGTGTGTGTGTGTGTGTGTAATATATATTATACATGTGTGTGTGTGTGTGTGTGTGTGTAATATATATTATACATGTGTGTGTGTGTGTGTGTGTGTGTAATATATATTATACATGTGTGTGTGTGTGTGTGTGTGTGTAATATATATTATACATGTGTGTGTGTGTGTGTGTGTGTGTAATATATATTATACATGTGTGTGTGTGTGTGTGTGTGTGTAATATATATTATACATGTGTGTGTGTGTGTGTGTGTGTGTAATATATATTATTGTGTGTGTGTGTGTGTGTGTAATATATATTATACATGTGTGTGTGTGTGTGTGTGTGTGTAATATATATTATACATGTGTGTGTGTGTGTGTGTGTGTGTAATATATATTATACATGTGTGTGTGTGTGTGTGTGTGTGTAATATATATTATACATGTGTGTGTGTGTGTGTGTGTGTGTAATATATATTATACATGTGTGTGTGTGTGTGTGTGTGTGTGTAATATATATTATACATGTGTGTGTGTGTGTGTGTGTGTGTGTAATATATATTATACATGTGTGTGTGTGTGTGTGTGTGTGTGTAATATATATTATACATGTGTGTGTGTGTGTGTGTGTGTGTAATATATATTATACATGTGTGTGTGTGTGTGTGTGTGTGTGTAATATATATTATACATGTGTGTGTGTGTGTGTGTGTGTGTAATATATATTATACATGTGTGTGTGTGTGTGTGTGTGTGTGTAATATATATTATACATGTGTGTGTGTGTGTGTGTGTGTGTGTAATATATATTATACATGTGTGTGTGTGTGTGTGTGTGTGTAATATATATTATACATGTGTGTGTGTGTGTGTGTGTGTGTAATATATATTATACATGTGTGTGTGTGTGTGTGTGTGTGTAATATATATTATACATGTGTGTGTGTGTGTGTGTGTGTGTGTAATATATATTATACATGTGTGTGTGTGTGTGTGTGTGTGTAATATATATTATACATGTGTGTGTGTGTGTGTGTGTGTGTAATATATATTATACATGTGTGTGTGTGTGTGTGTGTGTGTAATATATATTATACATGTGTGTGTGTGTGTGTGTGTGTGTGTGTAATATATATTATACATGTGTGTGTGTGTGTGTGTGTGTGTGTAATATATATTATACATGTGTGTGTGTGTGTGTGTGTGTGTGTAATATATATTATACATGTGTGTGTGTGTGTGTGTGTGTGTGTAATATATATTATACATGTGTGTGTGTGTGTGTGTGTGTGTGTGTGTAATATATATTATACATGTGTGTGTGTGTGTGTGTGTGTGTGTAATATATATTATACATGTGTGTGTGTGTGTGTGTGTGTGTGTGTGTAATATATATTATACATGTGTGTGTGTGTGTGTGTGTGTGTAATATATATTATACATGTGTGTGTGTGTGTGTGTGTGTGTAATATATATTATACATGTGTGTGTGTGTGTGTGTGTGTAATATATATTATACATGTGTGTGTGTGTGTGTGTGTAATATATATTATACATGTGTGTGTGTGTGTGTGTGTAATATATATTATACATGTGTGTGTGTGTGTGTGTGTGTAATATATATTATACATGTGTGTGTGTGTGTGTGTGTGTAATATATATTATACATGTGTGTGTGTGTGTGTGTGTGTAATATATATTATACATGTGTGTGTGTGTGTGTGTGTGTGTAATATATATTATACATGTGTGTGTGTGTGTGTGTGTGTGTGTAATATATATTATACATGTGTGTGTGTGTGTGTGTGTGTGTGTGTAATATATATTATACATGTGTGTGTGTGTGTGTGTGTGTGTGTAATATATATTATACATGTGTGTGTGTGTGTGTGTGTGTGTGTAATATATATTATACATGTGTGTGTGTGTGTGTGTGTGTGTGTAATATATATTATACATGTGTGTGTGTGTGTGTGTGTGTGTGTAATATATATTATACATGTGTGTGTGTGTGTGTGTGTGTGTGTAATATATATTATACATGTGTGTGTGTGTGTGTGTGTGTGTGTAATATATATTATACATGTGTGTGTGTGTGTGTGTGTGTGTAATATATATTATACATGTGTGTGTGTGTGTGTGTGTGTGTGTAATATATATTATACATGTGTGTGTGTGTGTGTGTGTAATATATATTATACATGTGTGTGTGTGTGTGTGTGTAATATATATTATACATGTGTGTGTGTGTGTGTGTGTAATATATATTATACATGTGTGTGTGTGTGTGTGTGTAATATATATTATACATGTGTGTGTGTGTGTGTGTGTAATATATATTATACATGTGTGTGTGTGTGTGTGTAATATATATTATACATGTGTGTGTGTGTGTGTGTGTAATATATATTATACATGTGTGTGTGTGTGTGTGTGTAATATATATTATACATGTGTGTGTGTGTGTGTGTGTAATATATATTATACATGTGTGTGTGTGTGTGTGTGTAATATATATTATACATGTGTGTGTGTGTGTGTGTGTAATATATATTATACATGTGTGTGTGTGTGTGTGTGTAATATATATTATACATGTGTGTGTGTGTGTGTGTGTAATATATATTATACATGTGTGTGTGTGTGTGTGTGTGTAATATATATTATACATGTGTGTGTGTGTGTGTGTGTAATATATATTATACATGTGTGTGTGTGTGTGTGTGTAATATATATTATACATGTGTGTGTGTGTGTAATATATATTATACATGTGTGTGTGTGTGTGTGTGTAATATATATTATACATGTGTGTGTGTGTGTGTGTGTAATATATATTATACATGTGTGTGTGTGTGTGTGTGTGTAATATATATTATACATGTGTGTGTGTGTGTGTAATATATATTATACATGTGTGTGTGTGTGTGTGTGTAATATATATTATACATGTGTGTGTGTGTGTGTGTAATATATATTATACATGTGTGTGTGTGTGTGTGTGTAATATATATTATACATGTGTGTGTGTGTGTGTGTATAATATATATTATACATGTGTGTGTGTGTGTGTGTAATATATATTATACATGTGTGTGTGTGTGTGTGTAATATATATTATACATGTGTGTGTGTGTGTGTGTGTGTAATATATATTATACATGTGTGTGTGTGTGTGTGTGTAATATATATTATACATGTGTGTGTGTGTGTGTGTGTGTGTAATATATATTATACATGTGTGTGTGTGTGTGTGTGTAATATATATTATACATGTGTGTGTGTGTGTGTGTAATATATATTATACATGTGTGTGTGTGTGTGTGTAATATATATTATACATGTGTGTGTGTGTGTGTGTAATATATATTATACATGTGTGTGTGTGTGTAATATATATTATACATGTGTGTGTGTGTGTGTGTAATATATATTATACATGTGTGTGTGTGTGTGTGTGTAATATATATTATACATGTGTGTGTGTGTGTGTGTGTAATATATATTATACATGTGTGTGTGTGTGTGTGTAATATATATTATACATGTGTGTGTGTGTGTGTGTAATATATATTATACATGTGTGTGTGTGTGTGTGTAATATATATTATACATGTGTGTGTGTGTGTGTGTAATATATATTATACATGTGTGTGTGTGTGTGTGTAATATATATTATACATGTGTGTGTGTGTGTAATATATATTATACATGTGTGTGTGTGTGTGTGTAATATATATTATACATGTGTGTGTGTGTGTGTAATATATATTATACATGTGTGTGTGTGTAATATATATTATACATGTGTGTGTGTGTAATATATATTATACATGTGTGTGTGTGTAATATATATTATACATGTGTGTGTGTGTAATATATATTATACATGTGTGTGTGTAATATATATTATACATGTGTGTGTGTAATATATATTATACATGTGTGTGTGTAATATATATTATACATGTGTGTGTGTAATATATATTATACATGTGTGTGTGTGTAATATATATTATACATGTGTGTGTGTGTAATATATATTATACATGTGTGTGTGTAATATATATTATACATGTGTGTGTAATATATATTATACATGGTTGTGTGTAATATATATTATACATGTGCGTGTGTGTGTAATATATATTATACATGTGTGTGTGTGTAATATATATTATACATGTGTGTGTGTGTAATATATATTATACATGTGCGTGTGTGTGTAATATATATTATACATGTGTGTGTGTGTAATATATATTATACATGTGTGTGTGTGTAATATATATTATACATGTGTGTGTGTGTGTAATATATATTATACATGTGTGTGTGTAATATATTATACATGTGTGTGTGTGTGTAATATATATTATACATGTGTGTGTAATATATTATACATGTGTGTGTGTAATATATATTATACATGTGTGTGTGTAATATATATTATACATGTGTGTGTGTAATATATATTATACATGTGTGTGTGTAAAAAATATATTATATATGTGTATGTAATAAATATAGAAATTGTGTAATATATATATGTGTATCTATATATAAAAGTGTGTGTGTGCCCTGGTGCGGTGGCAAACGGGGTAATAAATGGGGTTGATACCAGATGTGTAATGTCACCTGGCATCAAGTCCTGGAGTTTGTGATGTCACGGCGTCTATCAGATACCAGACATCAAAACCCAGTCCAAAAAAAAAAAAAAAAAAAAAACTGGTCCGCCATAATCCATTTTGGAGGTAGACTGTGTTCCAGGATATGGGGATACGCTCAGGGAACGTATCCAACATTTTCTGGAAGTGCAGCCACTATATTTGAGGAGTGTGAGTGCAGTGATACGGCACTCACACTCCCCAGCACGCTCCTCAGTTCCACAGCACAGCAGTGTGAACCACACAGCGAGCTGTGAACCTGCTTGTAGAGAGCCGGCTGACGGGCGCTCTGCGCATGCGTCAAGCATTTCACTGAAGACGAGGAGGTGGGGCGCGGGGGAACGCAGCTGCAGCAAGGTGTGTCCCTGCGCGCAGAGACGGCTGGCAGGCGCTCTGCACATGCATCAAGCATTTCACTGAAGACTAGGAGAAGGAGTGGCACCGGGGAACGCAGCTGGATGAGGTAACAAGGGAGAACAGCGGAGACCGGGTGAGACCGGGGTGACAGACTGACAGGGGGTGACCTGGGAGGACCTTTCTGTACCATCTGACATGTCAGGGGGACGGGGGATGGGGACCGGTGGGGTGAGGAGATTTTGGCCACACCGGGGACTGGGGGAGGACATTCATCTCCTGACATGTTTGATCATGCCAGATGGGAGAATCATTTTTCTTTACCGGCGCGACATTAACTTTCACGTTGTCGCTGTTACACGGTTTGTAACAGCGATCACGTGAATGGGGACCGGAAAAAACGACGCTGATCCTATCTCCAGGGTCTCAGCTACCCCCGGTAGCTGAAATCCCGGAGATTTTCTGATTCTGGGGGGCGCTATACCCTTTTTCCGACCGCCGTTAAAAGGCATATCGGCGGTCGTTAAAGGGTTAATAACGTGGTGGAAAAGGGTGGTTTTTTGTCTTTTATTCCAAATAAAGTATTTTTTAGGGTGTATGTGTTTATTTACTTTCACTTACAGGTTAATCATGAAATGTGTGTCAGAGACACCTGCCATGATTAAACTAGGACTTAGTGGCATCTATGGGTTGCCATTAACTCCTTATTACCCTGATTGCCACCGCACCAGGGCAATTCGGGATGAGCCGGGTAGAGTCCCAGGACTGTCACATCTAATGGATGTGGCAATTCTGGGCGGCTGCTGGCTGATATTGTTAGGCTGGGCGCTCCCTATAACGTGGGGCTCCCCATCCTGAGAATACCAGCCTTCAGCCGTGTGGCTTTATCTTGGCTGGTATCAAAATTAGGGGGGGACCGCATGACTTTTTTTTATAAATTTTTTATCCTGCACGACAGACCATCCCACCAGCGGCTGTGATTGGTTGCAGTGAGACAGCTGTCACTCAGCGTGGGGCATGTCTGACTTCAACCATTCATAGGCGCCAGTGGGCGGGGGAAGCAGTAAATACTAGATGGAATAATGAGCGGCCAGAATTTTCAAAAGCAGGAAAAGCCGCCAGAGCAGTGTGACAGCCGTGCAGCACCACATTGGTGATCCGCGAGTATGAGAGAGGGAGTGAGAGGGGGGTAGGGGGGAGGGGGAGAGAGAGACCAGGAGTGATTTTAAACGATTGAGATCATTCTGCTGCACATGCTGAGTAGAACGTGATTGAATCAGTCAGCAGATTCTGCCGCTTAGTGGATTGCGGCGGAATCCGCCCCCATAGACAATTAGACAATTTGGCGGATTCTAACGGAATCCATCAAGGTGCGTTAACGACCCAAAAAACACCACATGCAGAGTTCCCTCCGCCCAACACTGCATCAAAATAACGACTCAGCGTCGTCCAGCGGATGGAACGCAGACATTTGCGTTATGGTGCGTCGTCAATACAAGTCTATGGAGAATAGCGCAGTGCGTTAACGGACTGCGCTATTCTCCATAGCGGCAGATTGCACGGAACACAAGTGTGAAAGTGCCCAAAGCCCAGACCCACAGGAGGCCCCAAAGCGCAGGTCAGTGACCCAAATACACCACAGAGACACTGAGGGATTGGGACCGGAGGAGACGCAGCTGCGGCATCGCAGAGCTTCCCCGCGCCACAGAGACACAGGATGGACGGGGACCGGAGGAGACGCAGCTGTGGCATCGCAGGGCTTCCCCACGCCACAGAGACACAGAGGAACGGGGACAGGAGGAGACGCAGCTGCGAGCGCGCTAGGAACCCAGCAGTCCAGGACGCAGCTGTCCCACTAACCAAGGATAAATGCAGGGGAAGCACATGGCTACTTAAATATTAACACTGCTGTGAATGTTAAGGAGCCGCTCATTACTATTCATGAGCAGCTCATTACTATTCATGAGCTGCTATTTACATTCACTGCAGTGTTAATATTTAAGTAGCCAGCATTCACCTGTGGTTAGTGGGAGAACTGCGTCCCGGAGTGCTCATGAGCCAATCATTACTATTCATGGACAGCAGGAAATAAAGAAACACACACACACACACACACACACACACACACACACATGAAATGCGCCCCCCACATACACGGGCACACACACACAGCCGCACACAAACACCCCCACAACACATCTCCCCACATACGCACCGCAACACACACAATGCAATACACACACACACACCGTGCAACACAAACACCGCCCTACACAGACACCCACATACCAGGATGGGGGCCATACAAGGATGGAGACTATACCCGGATGGGTATTTAAAAATTGTGAATATTTAACATTAACATGTAAAATGATAAAATTATCTTTGACCAAAAATATATTGTGTCTTCCTTCCATTATTAGCCAAAAATACATTAAACAAACTCTAGAATACCCGATGCTTTAGATTTGGGCCACCATCTAGTATTATATAAACATTAGGGATGAGCGAATGTATTCGCCACTATTCGGTATCCAACGGATAATGGGGAATTCGAGGTATTCGCTATCCAACGGCTAATATGGTATTCGCTCAGGTACTTTCATTTTTGTTTCTGGACTTCCTGGCGCCTTTTTCCAGCCAATGAACACATCTGACGTTGCTTGCCCTGACAGTAACGCCGCAGCCATCTTTGTTGTGGTGTTACGGTGATTGGCATGGCCACACAGCGTCATAGGCAGGGTCGGTCTGGCCCGCCGGGGTAGCCGGGAATCCCCCGGTGGGCCCCACGTGTGTTATATAATGCACGGCTGTGTACAGCACCACGGAGCCGCCTGTTTCTCAGGGCCGGCGTTCTGTGCGGGCAGAGTGGGCAGGGCCCCCATGCTCTGATGGGCCCCCCAGCCTTTCAATCACAAACTGCAGCGATAGCACAAGTTCTGTACTATCACTGCAGTTTTTTGCGGTTGCATAAGGACCTGTTGTGACATCAGTCATGTGACTCACCGTAGGTCCTGCCCTGCAGAAGTCCCAGGCCTGTAGATATCGGGTGTACAGGCCTGGAGACCGTGTGCTATTCAAATGTACGTGCATCCTTCAGACGCGCGTACATTTGAACAGTGCAGCCAGTGAAAGGAGGCGGAGGACCTGCTCAGCCATCATCACAATGCCGCTGGGGCCGCAGAGAAGAGGATGCGCAGGGCCTGCCGGTAAGCGCTCAGGAGGAGCCAAAGGGGAAAAAAAACAAAAAAAAACACTCACCTCTGCTCCAGACAGAAAGACACCTAGACCCCTCAGTGATCCGTCCGCTGCACAGAGCAGTCGCTCCAGGCTGACTTCATGGCTTTACTGCAGTTAAATGATTTACGGTGCCGCAAAGCATTTAACTGCAGTAAAGCCATGATGGCATCCTGCGGCGGTGGTTCCATGCATCGGACGAGATCATGGAGGGGTCTGTGTGTCTTGCGGTCTGGTAAGGTAAGGACACCGCAGGAACGGAGGACAGGTGAGAATAACGTGTGTAAACAACGGCATAATAGGGGACTAGAAGGGGACTGGAATGAAGACATTACCAAAGGATGGAGGGGGGGGGGGCATTCTTACACTGCACAAGGATTGGGGGGCCCATTCATACACTGCACAAGGATGGGGGGGCATTGCAACACTGCACCAGGATGGGGGGGCATTGCTACACTGCACAAGGATGGGGGGGCCTGTTATTGCACTACACAACGATGGGGGCCTGTTGCTACACGGCACAAGGATGGGGGGCCCGTTGCTACATGGCACAAGGATATGGGAGCCCCTTGCTACACGGCACAAGGATGGGGTGGGCCCATTGCTACACATCACAAGGATGAGGGGCATTACATTTTATTGGGGTCTATTTTATTTTTGAAATTTACCAGTAGCTGCTGCATTTCCCACCTTAGGCTTATACTCGAGCCAATAAGTTCAGTTATTCGTGGTTTAATTAGGGCCCTGGCTTATACTCGAGTATATACGGTAACTTGAGATGAGGGGGCCTTGGTGGATGAGGGGTGGTATTACTTTACAAGTGACATTTTGGGATAGTGGGGGACTTTATGGGGAAATGAGGATCAATATGAGGCAATTGTGAAGGGAATTGTGACAGGCAGCATAGTATAATGAGGAGCGGGAGAAATTTATGCAGAGAGATTATAGAAAGGGCAAGTTTTGGGGGTACATTATGGAAAAGGGCAGTTTGTGGGGCTATTTTGGAGAGGAGCAGTGTGTGGGGGGATATTTTGTGCAGGAAGCAATTAAAGTGAACCTGTCATCAGAAATTTAGCTATAAACCTAAAAGTTTCCCCCTCTGCAGCTCCTGGGCTGCATTCTAGGAAGCTACCTATAGTTTTTGTGGCCCCTTTTATTCCAAAATAAATACTTTATAAACTTGTACCTTTTCGTATGCAAATTTCTTAAATCTTCCATGGGGGCGGGCTGCCTGATGTACGTTGCTGTCCTCCTGCCGATTTACGCCGCCCCCGAACGCTGTGCTACTGTAGCGGTGCCGTGCACTGCGTGCACGTGTGACTGCTAGTGACGCTTTGCGCGGGCACGAGGTTATGGGCGGCGCTGTGAGTGTCATCAGCAAGTGCCGCCCATAACCTCGTGACCGCACTTTCGCCTATTCCTCCAGCGTTCTGCGCAAACGCTTGCTGGCCAGATGACCGGACGTCACCTCCTTCCCATCCTGCTCAGCAGCAGGAAATAGATGGGAGGAGCGGACGGAGCAGTCTGTGCCCGCGCAAAGCGTCACCAGCGGTCACACGTGCACGCAGTGCACGGCACCGCTACAGTAGCACAGCGCATGCGCGGGACCACGGGCGCCCAGGGACGGCGTCCTGAGGTTTGAAATCCAGCGTTCGGGGGCGGCGTAAATCGGCAGGAGGACAGCAACGTACATCAGGCAGCCCGCCCCCATGGAAGATTTAAGAAATTTGCATACGAAAAAGGTACAAGTTTATAAATTATTTATTTTGGAATAAAAGGGGCCACAAAAACTATAGGAAGCTTCCTAGAATGCAGCCCAGGAGCTGCAGAGGGGGAAACTTTTAGGTTTATAGCTAAGTTTCTGATGACCGGTTCCCTTTAACAGCCCCTTTTCACTTGTTCTCCCAGATATTATTAAATAAAAAGGGGCCAGAATGAGGGACATTATTGTTAGCAGCGGGTTAATCAGCGTGATGTCCACAGCGAGCAACAGAGAATGTTCATTTATTGAGAATTAAGAACATCCAGCTTCATTAGAATAGGATCAGTCTGGTTTCTGGGAGAGGGAGAGAGAAATCTGCTGTGACCTTCAACTTCCAGCTCCACACTAGAGTGAATACACTGGGAGAAGAAGTAGGAACATCCGGTCTGTGAATGAGGACATTTTTTTTTTTTTTTTTTTAACTTTGTTAACATCTGAACAATATGCATGACGGCAAAATCACATCATATTAAAAACAAACAATAGTTGTTGCAATACATACAGATCAATATGCACTAGGCCAACAATTATTAGTTTATGGTGGCACGTGGGGCATAGTTACTGTTGGGGCAAATTAGGGGAGATACTGTCTTCCATGGGGGAACAAAAGTCTGATGTGGTGTAGAAATTGGGAAAAAATTGTGGAATGTGCTCTGGGAGTGATCAGCTATAGGTGACTTATTTTCTGTAGAGTCGCGTCATGGCAGGAAGAAGTGATGACGGACAGCGCCAGATTAAGTGAGAAAGTAAAGATGAATAACTTCAGCTAGAGACGTCACTGGTAAGTCAGTACACACACACACACACACACACACACACACAATACACTATATACAGAGCTCCTGTGTATAATGTCACTGGTGATCACTGTATTACCTGTACACTGACGATACATACAGAGCTCCTGTGTATAATGGCACTGGTGGTAATATTATTGTTATTAGTATTGTGGTTTTTATTCATGATCATTTATTGTGCCATTTGTCACTGTGTAGTAGTATGTGGCCTTGTCATGGTTTGGTGGTATTTGTCTATTGTATGTAGTATTTGGTAGTCTGGTCATAGTGTCATGGTATTTCTCCCTTGTATGTGGTAATATTTGGTTACTATGTGGTCTAATTATGGTGTGGAGGTATTACTCTCTTGTATGTGGCTTTAGTCAGTCACTATGTGGTATGTTGTGTGGTCACTATGCGGCTGTATTTCTCCCTTGTATGTGGGTGTATTCGGTTACTATGTGGTGGTATTTCTCCCTTGTATGTGGTGGTCTTGGTATAGTGCATTGTGTTGTGTCTGGAGGTCACTTTTTCTATCAATATGGGGAAGATTCTTTATTTCCAATAGTTTAAATATTTAAACGCTTAACCACTCGCTATCCTGTGACTATTGTACTGTAACAAATATGCACTTACAGGTTCTCCAGTGAAAACAAGTTCTCTTTTACTAAGGCCACGTGCACAGAGTATTTGGTGAGTATTTTTACCTCTATTTGAAGCCAAAACCAGGAGTTGTAAAATTAGAGGAAACGTATAATAGAAAGACAGGCACCGCTTCTGCATTTTTCACCCACTCCTGATTTTGGCTACAAATACTGAGTAGAGTTGAGCGCTGTTCGGGGTTCTCCAGTTCTAGGCTCGAGTGATTTTGGGGCCTGTTCTAGATCGAACTAGAACTCGAGCTTTTTGCAAAAGCTCGATAGTTCTAGAAACGTTCGAGAACGGTTCTAGCAGCAAAAAAAAAGGCTAATTCCTAGCTGGCTTTCCGCTGTAATAGTGCAAGTCACTCTGTGACTCACACTATTATGACATTTCAGTGTATAGTGTGCGTGAACAGCGCCTTCAGATCACTGCTGTTTGTATAATGGCGATCGCCATTTTTTTTTTTTTTTTCCTTGTCTTCCTTCCCTAAGCGCGCGTCTTGTGGGGCGGGCCAGCATGTCAGCCAATCCCAGACACACACACAGCTAAGTGGACTTTTAGCCAGAGAAGCAACGGCATGTGTGATAGGATGTCCATGTCACATGTCCCTGCATTATAAAACCGGACATTTTCCTCCAGGACGCCATTATCTCTTCTGCGTCTTTGGTGTCAGACATCACTGTCGCAGCTCCGTCCTTTGTCCTATCGCTGATACAGCTGTATGCGCTCCATACACAGCGCTGGACAGCTTAGGGATAGCACTTTCTATCAGTCCTTTTAAGGGCTCAAACCGGCAGGGTCAGAGCCATAGGTGACAGGTCCTGAAAACAGCGACAGCGTCTGTGTAGCAAAGGTCAGGGATTTCCTCCCTGCATTTCCCTATTAGGAGGGAATAGAAAGGCAGGCTTCCTTTCCTCTACCCAGAGCCCCACAATCCTGGCACTGTACCCTCCTGTCCTCTGCACACTCCAACTCATTATAACTAAGCCATTATACTAGCAAACACTCAGTGTACCTAGTGGCATCCTAAACGTGGCTATTGGACATTTGTCTAGTCCCACTAGTGCAAAGACATTTGCAGCACCTCTGCCTGCATTGCACACTCCAACTCATAACTAAGCCATTATACTAGCAATTTTTGCTGCCAGTTTAAGGGCCGTAGTTGCATTGTCAGGGATATTTATTCTTTATTATTCTGCTGTTAATAAAGGTAGACCACCACTGCAATCTACACTACCTCTCAATTTTTACTACCACATTTTCAGTGCACAATCTTGTCGCAATCAACATGAGTGGCAAAATGACAGATGCTGGTGGAAAGGGGAAGAGGCGTGGTGGAAAAGGCAAAAAAGGTTTTGTCCGTGGGGAAGGTGGCAAAGCTCCATTATCATCTGCTGAAGATAGACCATCTACCAGCAAAAGTAAGATGTCTACTACTTACCGTGGACAATCCGATGTGCTCCCTTTTTTACGGACACGAACAACAGGAACAAAGGTAGATGATGGCCAAAAAAGGAAAATGCTTGAATGGATCTCAAGTGGTCCAACAAGTGCCCTCTCAGCCACTTCAAGTACCGCATCCAAAAAACACCAGTCCTCTGAGTTGTCATCCCAATCAAACTTGCTTTCTCCCAGCTCTGAAGTCTCCATCAGCCCTGCACAGTATGGTGGAACTGAGATGGCTGAGTCTGCAGAGCTGTTCAGTCACACTATAGCCTGGGAATCAGAGGTCTGCTCCCAAGCTACAGTGAGTACAGAACAGGAAATGGTCTGCAGTGATGCCCAGAACCTTTGTGACTCTGATTCAGGCCGTGAGGAACAAGTTTGAGCATAATGTTAACCCTTTGTCACAAACTGTAACACCTGTGGTTATAGACAATGAGGACCATACTAATGAAGATGAGACGCAGATACCCGATTGGGATGACAACTTAAATATTCGGTCAGGGCAAGAAGAGGCTCGGTCTGAGGGGGAGGGGAGTGCAAACACAACAATTGATGATGAAGTTCTAGATCCCACCTACTGTCAACCCACAGTCAGGCACTCGAGGCGGTCAACAGAGGTGGTGGAGGAGGATGCAACTGATGACGAAGTTACCTTGCGCCTTCCTGGACAGAGTCGGAGTACTGGTAGCACGTCTACAACTGCATCCTCAGCCACCACTCTGCCTCTGAGCATTATTCGGGGTGGATCAACAGGTCGCATGGCCTCTAAGCCTTGCCTAGCCTGGTCCTTTTTTGACATAGAAAAAGATCGCCCAAATTATGTGATCTGTAAAATTTGTCATGGTTCTCTTAGTAGAGGTCAAAACCTCAGCAGTTTGACAACTTCTTCCATGAATCGTCACATGAATAAATATCATATGGCCCGGTGGGAAGCTCACCGTGCTGCAATGCGGCCTAGCGGAGCGAACCATCCACCGCCTGCCCCTTCCAGTGCATCCGCGCGCTCGTCATCTTCTAGGACTGTGGGGACAGCTGTCACACCTGTTTTTCCACCCACAACTTCCACCACTGTAACCGCAACAGGCAGTTTGCTTGGTAGGTCGTCAGTTGGTTTGGAAGGGGAAACAAGTGAGTGTGTACAGCTCTCTCAGACATCGATAGCACCAACGTTGGATGAAGGCAACATCATGTCTCCGCCTGCACTTTCCTCACAAACCTGCATTTTTCCAGGGACACCCTACTCAACACAGTCTACACACAGCAGCCAGATCTCTGTCCCTCAGATGTGGTCAAATAAAAGGCCACTTCCTGCGACCCATGACAAAGCTAAGAGGTTGAATCTATCCCTCTGTAAGCTCTTGGCTACCGAAATGCTGCCTTTCCGCCTAGTGGACACACAGGATTTTCGAGACCTTATGTCTGTCGCTGTGCCCCAGTACCAGATGCCTAGTCGCCACTACTTCTCTAAGAAAGGTGTGCCCGCGCTACACCAGCATGTCGCACACAACATCACCGCTTCCTTGAGAAACTCTGTGTGTGAACGGGTGCATTTCACCACCGATACTTGGACCAGTAAGCATGGACAGGGACGTTACATGTCGCTGACTGGGCACTGGGTAACTATGGTGATAGATGGTGAAGGGTCTGCTGCACAAGTCTTGCCATCCCCACGACTTGTGTGTCAATCCTCTGTCTGTCCAAGTTCCGCCACTGCTTCTGCATCCTCCACCTCATCTGGGTCCTCCACCTCCGCCCCAAGCCTGCCTGGTCAGGCCACCAGGGTTCTCACTGCGCAGAAGGAATCACGCACCCCTCATTACTATGCTGGCAGCAGAGCACAACGGCATCAGGCGGTCTTTAGCTTGACATGTCTTGGGAATAAGAGTCACACAGCTGAGGAGTTGTGGTCAGCTCTGCGGTCCGAGTTTAATAAATGGTTGTCTCCACTCAACCTGCAGCCTGGTAAGGCTGTGTGCGACAATGCTGCAAACCTGGGTGCGGCCCTTTGCCTGGGCAAGGTGACACACGTACCTTGTATGGCTCACGTGTTGAACCTTGTCGTCCAGCAATTTTTAACACGATATCCCGGCCTAGATGGCCTTCTGAACAGGGCACGAAAACTGTCTGCTCACTTCCGCCATTCAAGCGCCGCAGCTGAGCGACTTGCATCGCTCCAGAAGTCTTTCGGCCTGCCGGTTCATCGCCTGAAATGCGATGTGGCGACACGCTGGAATTCAACTCTCCACATGTTACAGCGACTGTGGCAGCACCGCCGTGCCCTGGTGCAATACGTCATGACGTATAGCCTGGGCCAACGAGATGCAGAGGTGGGGCAGATCACCCTGATGGAGTGGTCTCAGATCAAGGACCTATGCACCCTTCTGCACAGTTTCGACATGGCGACGAATATGTTTAGCGCTGACAATGCCATTATCAGCATGACGATTCCAGTCATTTACATGCTGGAGCACACGCTAAACACTATTCGGAGTCAGGGGGTGGGACAACAGGAAGGGGATGAACTACAGGAGGATTAATATGCGCAAGACACAACAACATCACCAAGGTCCAGACGTTCATCATCACCAAGGCGCCAGGCATGGGACCATGGGGGACAGGGATCAACAAGGGCGCATGGTAGCAGGCGAGATGTTGATGAAGGTGCAGGAGGACATGAAGAAATGGAGGACGAACTGTCCATGGACATGGAAGACTCAGCAGATGAGGGAGACCTTGGTCAAATTTCAGTTGAAAGAGGTTGGGGGGAGATGTCAGAGGAAGAAAGAACGGTTAGCACCTCTGTGGCGCCCCTGACCTGGTCAGGCACCACTGAGTACTGCACCCATTCTGGGGACAGTACAATACAGGTAATCCAGAAGGCTGACTGGGGTGTGGAACACAGGCGCATAGTGATCAGGTCTCACACATGTACCCATGAGAGGACCCCTGGGGATCCCAGGAGGGGGCAAGCCTTCACCTTCACTGGAATAGTGGAGGGGGTAGAGCCTCCATCTCCTCTCAAGGGGTGTGGTGGAGAGTCTGGTTGCTAGGTGGCGTAGGCAAGAACAGGAGAGGAGGAGCAGTGAGTCAGTTAGAGGAGAACTCCATAGGGCTCAGTGAGGAGCAGACCTGTGGGGCTGTTGCTGTCTAACAGCGCCCGCGCAGTGGCTACAGACGGGGGAGAACGGTCAACTAGGAGTGCTGCCTGAAAGCCAGCTTCAGCTAGAGAGTGCACGGAGTGGGAAGTAAGGAGACTGCTAGAGAGCACCAGGCCCAACCGGGCGGCAGATCCCGAAGCGAGGATAGATTCACCTTTCCCTGCTAAACCTGCCGGTGTGGGGCTCTCAAAGCCCACACCACATCACCACAAAAGCCGCAGCCACGTAACCGCAGTTAGGGCCCATAGGTCATAGGAGGCAAGAGGCTGGAGTGGCCTGGTCCGGGGAACAAGCACACGGCAAACAAGAAGGGGAGAGAGGCTTGGAGCATCTTCCCTGGGTGACCCCCATAGGGACTAAAAGTCGGGGTCACCCCAAACCACCAAGGGCTAAGGAAGGCGAGTCAGTAGTCACCCTCATAAAGTCAGCCTGAAGGATACCTGGTTCCCACCTGGTTCATCCCAGCTACGCCCGGGCTACTCACCCTGCCATCAAATGTGAGTAAAGCCCTTGAAAGACATTCCTGCCTGTGTGGTTATTCTGCGACTTGTGGTACTACAAACCTACACCGGGCCCTGGGGCTTGCCTCACTCTCAGGAGGCTACTACATCCGACTGCACCCACCATCAGCCCCAGGCGTCCCCTAACCTGCAGTGGCGGTCCCCACTGACCGCAATACTGAGAGTGGCGTCACGATCAAACAAGAAGATTTCCTACCAGTGACGGAGGTACAGCAACGTGGAGTCCCTGAAGGTAATGCACCGACACCGACACAACACCTGTGGGGCTTCACATCTGGCGTCACGAACAGGATAAGGACTAGACCTGTTCAGACAGGTGACCATGTGCCTGGGCGGTCCGCTTGAAAAATTGGAAGCGCCGCCATATTGCCACCATGAAAAGCGCGCTGAAAAACAACAGCAGCCCGCGCTGGAAGAAGTTACCGCCCACGAAGAGGTGTGGCTACCCAGAGATCCCCTGCAGAGTTCTGAGCTTGCCAGCGAAGAAAGCGGAAGCGTCGAGAAACGGCGGAGCAGAAGAGAAGCCAGCAGCTTGGTAGAGAAAATGGAGTCCAGACGCGGATACCCAGAACCAGGCACTGCTGCCTGGTGGTGCCGAGAGCTTGCCATCTTCTGCGACCGGCTGGAGGCCGGGATCGTGCGACGGCTCAGAGAAGAACGCACGGAGCTCCTGGAAATGGCTGCGGCGGTGCGGACCTATGAGGAGGGAGCCGCGCGGAGCCTGCCGGATCGAGCGGCGACGACGATTCAGACCCCGATGGGTGAGTCCGGTGTTGCCCCGGCTAGAACAAGAGCCCCGACCCTAGCTGCTGCGACCGCGGTCCCAGAGGAGGCGCCCGATGCGGCGACGCTGAGTGAGGCCGCAGCCACGCTAGATGCGGCCCGCCAAGTCCAGGCCGCTGCAGCGATGCCCCGCCTGTCCCGCAGGGCTCCGACCACCACGGCAGTGCTCATCCGTGCTGCAGGTGTGACGCTGACCCAGGCTGCCACCCTACTGAACCCGGTCCGCCAAGACCCCAACGCAGCAGCGACGCTAGTCCGCGCCGCAAGTGATATGCTGAACCAGGCCGCAGCCCCGCCGGGTGCGGCCCGCCAAGCTCCGATCGATGCAGCGACGTCTAGCCCAGCCTGCACAGAGCCCCCTGCAACAGCGACACTGATCCAGGCCGCCGCCATGCCGGGCGCGGCCCGCCAAGACCAGGCCGCCGCCATGCCAGGCGCGGCCCGCCAAGACCAGGCCGCCGCCATGCCAGGCGCGGCCCGCCAAGACCAGGCCGCCGCCATGCCAGGCGCGGCCCGCCAAGACCAGGCCGCCGTCATGCCAGGCGCGGCCCGCCAAGACCAGGCCGCCGCCATGCCAGGCGCGGCCCGCCAAGAAGAGAAGACTACCTCATCATTTTCCCCGGCCTGCAAGGCCAGAGCAGACACCGCTCCCCAGTCCACAGAGGTCCCTGTTAGGAAGACCCTGATAGGAGAGGAGGCCAGGAAGCTGAGGAGCTGACCCCGACGCCAACCGCAGCAGACCCCTACCCAGAGCCGGAGATGCTGCCCTATTCCCGCTGGGAGGAGGAAGACTTGACACCGTCAGCAGATGAAGATCAACCTAAAGACCTCACCTGGAAGCCTGCAAGCATGAATCCAGCCCGCAAGACACGGCGCAGCAGAACACAGGTTGCTCCAATACCGCAGTCTCCAGAGCAGAGGGAAGTCACGGTCAGAGACCTGGAGGAGAAAAGGTGCCTAAGAAGGTCCAAAGCCCAGGCTAGAGGACCCCTTTACAGAGGAATAGTAGAGGACTTCAACCTGAAAAGCGGCTACGGCTTCATTGTAGTAAAGGGAATAAAAGAGGGCATATTTGTAAATCGAAGAGATGTTCAAGCCCACCTGCCCAGAGGACATTCAGGCAGAAATTTGAAAATTGGGGACTTAGTACAGTTCACCTTACATCAAGGAGAAAGGGGCTACTATGCCTTAGACGTAGCACCATGTCAAAGACAAGAAAGACAAGAAAGACAAGAAAGACAAGAAAGACAAGAAAGACAAGAAAGACAAGAAAGACAAGAAAGACAAGAAAGACAAGAAAGACAAGAAAGACAAGAAAGACAAGAAAGACAAGAAAGACAAGAAAGACAAGAAAGACAAGAAAGACAAGAAAGACAAGAAAGACAAGAAAGACAAGAAAGACAAGAAAGACAAGAAAGACAAGAAAGACAAGAAAGACAAGAAAGACAAGAAAGACAAGAAAGACAAGAAAGACAAGAAAGACAAGAAAGACAAGAAAGACAAGAAAGACAAGAAAGACAAGAAAGACAAGAAAGACAAGAAAGACAAGAAAGACAAGAAAGACAAGAAAGACAAGAAAGACAAGAAAGACAAGAAAGACAAGAAAGACAAGAAAGACAAGAAAGACAAGAAAGACAAGAAAGACAAGAAAGACAAGAAAGACAAGAAAGACAAGAAAGACAAGAAAGACAAGAAAGACAAGAAAGACAAGAAAGACAAGAAAGACAAGAAAGACAAGAAAGACAAGAAAGACAAGAAAGACAAGAAAGACAAGAAAGACAAGAAAGACAAGAAAGACAAGAAAGACAAGAAAGACAAGAAAGACAAGAAAGACAAGAAAGACAAGAAAGACAAGAAAGACAAGAAAGACAAGAAAGACAAGAAAGACAAGAAAGACAAGAAAGACAAGAAAGACAAGAAAGACAAGAAAGACAAGAAAGACAAGAAAGACAAGAAAGACAAGAAAGACAAGAAAGACAAGAAAGACAAGAAAGACAAGAAAGACAAGAAAGACAAGAAAGACAAGAAAGACAAGAAAGACAAGAAAGACAAGAAAGACAAGAAAGACAAGAAAGACAAGAAAGACAAGAAAGACAAGAAAGACAAGAAAGACAAGAAAGACAAGAAAGACAAGAAAGACAAGAAAGACAAGAAAGACAAGAAAGACAAGAAAGACAAGAAAGACAAGAAAGACAAGAAAGACAAGAAAGACAAGAAAGACAAGAAAGACAAGAAAGACAAGAAAGACAAGAAAGACAAGAAAGACAAGAAAGACAAGAAAGACAAGAAAGACAAGAAAGACAAGAAAGACAAGAAAGACAAGAAAGACAAGAAAGACAAGAAAGACAAGAAAGACAAGAAAGACAAGAAAGACAAGAAAGACAAGAAAGACAAGAAAGACAAGAAAGACAAGAAAGACAAGAAAGACAAGAAAGACAAGAAAGACAAGAAAGACAAGAAAGACAAGAAAGACAAGAAAGACAAGAAAGACAAGAAAGACAAGAAAGACAAGAAAGACAAGAAAGACAAGAAAGACAAGAAAGACAAGAAAGACAAGAAAGACAAGAAAGACAAGAAAGACAAGAAAGACAAGAAAGACAAGAAAGACAAGAAAGACAAGAAAGACAAGAAAGACAAGAAAGACAAGAAAGACAAGAAAGACAAGAAAGACAAGAAAGACAAGAAAGACAAGAAAGACAAGAAAGACAAGAAAGACAAGAAAGACAAGAAAGACAAGAAAGACAAGAAAGACAAGAAAGACAAGAAAGACAAGAAAGACAAGAAAGACAAGAAAGACAAGAAAGACAAGAAAGACAAGAAAGACAAGAAAGACAAGAAAGACAAGAAAGACAAGAAAGACAAGAAAGACAAGAAAGACAAGAAAGACAAGAAAGACAAGAAAGACAAGAAAGACAAGAAAGACAAGAAAGACAAGAAAGACAAGAAAGACAAGAAAGACAAGAAAGACAAGAAAGACAAGAAAGACAAGAAAGACAAGAAAGACAAGAAAGACAAGAAAGACAAGAAAGACAAGAAAGACAAGAAAGACAAGAAAGACAAGAAAGACAAGAAAGACAAGAAAGACAAGAAAGACAAGAAAGACAAGAAAGACAAGAAAGACAAGAAAGACAAGAAAGACAAGAAAGACAAGAAAGACAAGAAAGACAAGAAAGACAAGAAAGACAAGAAAGACAAGAAAGACAAGAAAGACAAGAAAGACAAGAAAGACAAGAAAGACAAGAAAGACAAGAAAGACAAGAAAGACAAGAAAGACAAGAAAGACAAGAAAGACAAGAAAGACAAGAAAGACAAGAAAGACAAGAAAGACAAGAAAGACAAGAAAGACAAGAAAGACAAGAAAGACAAGAAAGACAAGAAAGACAAGAAAGACAAGAAAGACAAGAAAGACAAGAAAGACAAGAAAGACAAGAAAGACAAGAAAGACAAGAAAGACAAGAAAGACAAGAAAGACAAGAAAGACAAGAAAGACAAGAAAGACAAGAAAGACAAGAAAGACAAGAAAGACAAGAAAGACAAGAAAGACAAGAAAGACAAGAAAGACAAGAAAGACAAGAAAGACAAGAAAGACAAGAAAGACAAGAAAGACAAGAAAGACAAGAAAGACAAGAAAGACAAGAAAGACAAGAAAGACAAGAAAGACAAGAAAGACAAGAAAGACAAGAAAGACAAGAAAGACAAGAAAGACAAGAAAGACAAGAAAGACAAGAAAGACAAGAAAGACAAGAAAGACAAGAAAGACAAGAAAGACAAGAAAGACAAGAAAGACAAGAAAGACAAGAAAGACAAGAAAGACAAGAAAGACAAGAAAGACAAGAAAGACAAGAAAGACAAGAAAGACAAGAAAGACAAGAAAGACAAGAAAGACAAGAAAGACAAGAAAGACAAGAAAGACAAGAAAGACAAGAAAGACAAGAAAGACAAGAAAGACAAGAAAGACAAGAAAGACAAGAAAGACAAGAAAGACAAGAAAGACAAGAAAGACAAGAAAGACAAGAAAGACAAGAAAGACAAGAAAGACAAGAAAGACAAGAAAGACAAGAAAGACAAGAAAGACAAGAAAGACAAGAAAGACAAGAAAGACAAGAAAGACAAGAAAGACAAGAAAGACAAGAAAGACAAGAAAGACAAGAAAGACAAGAAAGACAAGAAAGACAAGAAAGACAAGAAAGACAAGAAAGACAAGAAAGACAAGAAAGACAAGAAAGACAAGAAAGACAAGAAAGACAAGAAAGACAAGAAAGACAAGAAAGACAAGAAAGACAAGAAAGACAAGAAAGACAAGAAAGACAAGAAAGACAAGAAAGACAAGAAAGACAAGAAAGACAAGAAAGACAAGAAAGACAAGAAAGACAAGAAAGACAAGAAAGACAAGAAAGACAAGAAAGACAAGAAAGACAAGAAAGACAAGAAAGACAAGAAAGACAAGAAAGACAAGAAAGACAAGAAAGACAAGAAAGACAAGAAAGACAAGAAAGACAAGAAAGACAAGAAAGACAAGAAAGACAAGAAAGACAAGAAAGACAAGAAAGACAAGAAAGACAAGAAAGACAAGAAAGACAAGAAAGACAAGAAAGACAAGAAAGACAAGAAAGACAAGAAAGACAAGAAAGACAAGAAAGACAAGAAAGACAAGAAAGACAAGAAAGACAAGAAAGACAAGAAAGACAAGAAAGACAAGAAAGACAAGAAAGACAAGAAAGACAAGAAAGACAAGAAAGACAAGAAAGACAAGAAAGACAAGAAAGACAAGAAAGACAAGAAAGACAAGAAAGACAAGAAAGACAAGAAAGACAAGAAAGACAAGAAAGACAAGAAAGACAAGAAAGACAAGAAAGACAAGAAAGACAAGAAAGACAAGAAAGACAAGAAAGACAAGAAAGACAAGAAAGACAAGAAAGACAAGAAAGACAAGAAAGACAAGAAAGACAAGAAAGACAAGAAAGACAAGAAAGACAAGAAAGACAAGAAAGACAAGAAAGACAAGAAAGACAAGAAAGACAAGAAAGACAAGAAAGACAAGAAAGACAAGAAAGACAAGAAAGACAAGAAAGACAAGAAAGACAAGAAAGACAAGAAAGACAAGAAAGACAAGAAAGACAAGAAAGACAAGAAAGACAAGAAAGACAAGAAAGACAAGAAAGACAAGAAAGACAAGAAAGACAAGAAAGACAAGAAAGACAAGAAAGACAAGAAAGACAAGAAAGACAAGAAAGACAAGAAAGACAAGAAAGACAAGAAAGACAAGAAAGACAAGAAAGACAAGAAAGACAAGAAAGACAAGAAAGACAAGAAAGACAAGAAAGACAAGAAAGACAAGAAAGACAAGAAAGACAAGAAAGACAAGAAAGACAAGAAAGACAAGAAAGACAAGAAAGACAAGAAAGACAAGAAAGACAAGAAAGACAAGAAAGACAAGAAAGACAAGAAAGACAAGAAAGACAAGAAAGACAAGAAAGACAAGAAAGACAAGAAAGACAAGAAAGACAAGAAAGAAAAGAAAGAAAAGAAAGAAAAGAAAGAAAAGAAAGAAAAGAAAGAAAAGAAAGAAAAGAAAGAAAAGAAAGAAAAGAAAGAAAAGAAAGAAAAGAAAGAAAAGAAAGAAAAGACAGAGATAAAGAAACAGATACAGAAAAAGAAACAGACGAAGATCAAGAAAGGAAAGATAAAGATCCTACAGATGCAACAACCACAGACAAAGATCCTACAGATGAGACAACCACGGACGACGACGGAGAGCAAGAAAGTCACAGGTGCCAGTGCCCAACATGCCCACGCCCTGGTGAAAAAGAGGAGTAAAGTAAAGGAAAGTAAGAAGTTACTGTTTTGACCAGTTTTGACAAGTTTTGTTTGCAACGTTTAAGAAATGCGCCCACAAAAACTATTGTGAGAAATAAACTTTAAGGCTATGAACTTGCTATAGCCACAAACTCTCGCAGTGTAAATAGTTACACCAGTGGCACCACCACCAGGGCCAGCCTGTTTAGGGGCTTGGCTCGTCTGCAACCAGGGGGGCCCGTCCGTAGAAAAGGGCCTTGGCTCACCTGCGACCAGAGAGCACGCCTGTTTATGGGGCCTTGGCTCACCACCACAAAGAGGGTACCTGGTCAGCACCAACTGTGGAGGCCGCCTCTGCATCCTGCCAGAAGAGGCTGACGGCGCGGATCCACCAGGCCAGGTATACCCTGAAACCACCAGCCCATGAAAGCCGCCTCTACATCCTGCCAGAAGTGGCTGAAGTCGCGGCCAACGGGAGAGGAAGATTGGAGGAAAGGTCTGGGGAAGTAGATGGCCCAGATCTGGTTACCAAAAGGACCGGTGACCTGCCTCCTGAGAGGGTTTTGGGTGGGTTAACGGACTTGTGGGTGGAGGGTGGTGATGTCTGATACCTGGTGCTTTTAAATGTTTTACATGTTTTAATGTTTTATGCATTTTAAAATGTTGTCTTGCAGCCCGAGGACGTGCTGGTGATAACTAAGGGGGAATGTGGCGCCCCTGACCTGGTCAGGCACCACTGAGTACTGCACCCATTCTGGGGACAGTACAATACAGGTAATCCAGAAGGCTGACTGGGGTGTGGAACACAGGCGCATAGTGATCAGGTCTCACACATGTACCCATGAGAGGACCCCTGGGGATCCCAGGAGGGGGCAAGCCTTCACCTTCACTGGAATAGTGGAGGGGGTAGAGCCTCCATCTCCTCTCAAGGGGTGTGGTGGAGAGTCTGGTTGCTAGGTGGCGTAGGCAAGAACAGGAGAGGAGGAGCAGTGAGTCAGTTAGAGGAGAACTCCATAGGGCTCAGTGAGGAGCAGACCTGTGGGGCTGTTGCTGTCTAACAGCGCCCGCGCAGTGGCTACAGACGGGGGAGAACGGTCAACTAGGAGTGCTGCCTGAAAGCCAGCTTCAGCTAGAGAGTGCACGGAGTGGGAAGTAAGGAGACTGCTAGAGAGCACCAGGCCCAACCGGGCGGCAGATCCCGAAGCGAGGATAGATTCACCTTTCCCTGCTAAACCTGCCGGTGTGGGGCTCTCAAAGCCCACACCACATCACCACAAAAGCCGCAGCCACGTAACCGCAGTTAGGGCCCATAGGTCATAGGAGGCAAGAGGCTGGAGTGGCTTGGTCCGGGGAACAAGCACACGGCAAACAAGAAGGGGAGAGAGGCTTGGAGCATCTTCCCTGGGTGACCCCCATAGGGACTAAAAGTCGGGGTCACCCCAAACCACCAAGGGCTAAGGAAGGCGAGTCAGTAGTCACCCTCATAAAGTCAGCCTGAAGGATACCTGGTTCCCACCTGGTTCATCCCAGCTACGCCCGGGCTACTCACCCTGCCATCAAATGTGAGTAAAGCCCTTGAAAAGACATTCCTGCCTGTGTGGTTATTCTGCGACTTGTGGTACTACAAACCTACACCGGGCCCTGGGGCTTGCCTCACTGTCAGGAGGCTACTACATCCGACTGCACCCACCATCAGCCCCAGGCGTCCCCTAACCTGCAGTGGCGGTCCCCACTGACCGCAATACTGAGAGTGGCGTCACGATCAAACAAGAAGATTTCCTACCAGTGACGGAGGTACAGCAACGTGGAGTCCCTGAAGGTAATGCACCGACACCGACAACACCTGTGGGGCTTCACACCTCTATGCCACAAACACAGCGTGGACTTGGTCCGCATGGCTGCGCAAGACACATGAGTGCCTTCTTGTTGCACTACCTCCAACATGACCCTCGTATTGTCAAAATTAGAAGTGATGATGACTACTGGCTTGCCACACTATTAGATCCCCGGTACAAGTCCAAATTTTGTGACATAATTCCAGCCATAGAAAGGGACGCACGTATGCAGGAGTATCAGCAGAAGCTGTTACTCGATCTTAGATCCGCTTTTCCACCAAACAACCGTGCAGGTGCAGTTAGTGAATCTTCCAGTTGTAACTTGACAAACATGGGACGGTCTCGTCATCTTCAACAGTCTACACGTACCAGTAGGACCGTATCTGGTGCTGGTAACAGCAATTTTATGGAATCTTTTCATAATTTTTTTAAACCCTCCTTTGCAAGGCCACCAGAGACAACAAGTCTGACACAGTCAACAGCTGGAGAGGATGATACAGGAGTATCTACAAATGAACATCGATGCCATGACTTTGCAAATGGAGCCTTGCTCATTTTGGGCTTCAAATCTAGAAAAATGGCCAGAGCTATCCAGTTACGCCTTGGAGATTGTCGTGTCCAGCTGCCAGCGTTGTCTCTGAACGTGTCTTCAGTGCTGCTGGGTGTGTGCTGACAGATAAGCGCACGCGTCTGTCCAGTGACAATGTGGACAGACTGATGTTCATCAAAATGAACAAGTCATGGATCCAGAAGGAATTTACTACCCCTGTGTCATCCTGGGGAGAGTAAATGCTTGTGGATTTGGAATGTGCTTGATGCAAATCAAAACATCATGTGTACAACTAGGGCACAAGTGCTGCCACTGAATGGGTGGGTGTGTGTGGGGCCCAATTTTTGGAAAAAAAGGGAGACTACGCTTGGAGTCACCTTGCGGTGTTTTACATGATTTTAGAAGGGCGTGCCATGCCTATATCTGTGTGTCCTCCTCTTTTTCCTTGTCCAGCTGTTTTGTTTTCGCATGAGTATATGTCCTTGTCACTTTCCCATGTGTTTGTGTTGTGTTGTGAGTTGTTTGTCACCTTTTGGACACCTTTGAGGGTGTTTTCTAGGTGTTTTTCTGTGTTTGTGATTGCCTGCCATTGTTTCCTATGCAGTTCGAGTTCGGTTCGTCGAACGTTCGACGAGCCGAACTCGAACGGGACCTCCGTTCGGCGAACCGACCTCGAGCCGAACCGGGATCGGTTCGCTCATCTCTAATACTGAGGTCACATTCTGACCAAATACTGAAAGTGTGAACATGGCCTAAGCATTAGATAACTTATTCATCAGTGGGCTCTGATTACTGGGACCTGCACTGATCTGCAAAATGTGCAACTTTTATCCCCATTGGAGCTCGAGTCGGACTCAACCCCTGATCCATTCATTCCCTCAGTTGCTGCGAGCGCTGCGCTTGTTTTTATCAGACCACCCCAAGGAGGAGGACTGGAGCTGCGGTCACACATACCACCTGCTGTTGCATGTTATAATGGGGATATAAGTGTCCTGTCAGGAATAAAAGTTCCACATTCTTCTGATCGGTGAGGTTTCCACTGGTTTGGTTCCACCGATCAATAAGTTATCACCAACCTAACCTGAGGATCGGTGATCACTTTTCACCAAAGACCCTCTACTGCAAACTACTGTAATTATACATCAGTTATGGTGCACAGGAGATGTGCAGGAGCTGCCTGTGTTTTACAGTCAGCGCTCCACTATAATGGGGATAGCGGCTAATAGACATTTGCATGTAGCTGTAGGGTGGGCCCCTGGAGTCAATTCCCCTGGTGGTCCCCAGACACCCCAGTCCGACCCTGGTAATAGGGGCTATAAAAGGCAGCCGCCATTTTGTGTGCACGCATTCATTCCTGAGCTGCCGTTGTAGTGACACTGTACTGTGTGCGGTACAGCGTTTTTCCAGCCAACTAATACTAGTCCTTCTAAGGGCTGAAGGTATTTAGCATTAGCTGTTAGGGACTGTAAATCATAGAAACAGGTATAGGGACAGTGCAGTTTGTTCTATGAGATAGTGTTCCTGCTGCAGAATCCAAAATAGTCCTTTTAAGGGCTGAAGACAGTGTCCACTGTGCTAGCAGCTGTGTAAATCAGAACCACTGCAAAAAAAAAAAAAAAATCCTCTTAGTCCTGCATACGGTCTGTTCCTGCAGTGTGTGATATAGGGACAGCTAGGGA
This sequence comes from Anomaloglossus baeobatrachus, assembly GCF_048569485.1. Classification (NCBI taxonomy): domain Eukaryota; kingdom Metazoa; phylum Chordata; class Amphibia; order Anura; family Aromobatidae; genus Anomaloglossus; species Anomaloglossus baeobatrachus. The sequence continues at coordinate 15,624 of NW_027443359.1, read as the reverse complement.
CAGCTTACTCACAGGCAGGGAGAGATTTAAAGCTGTCCTGATATCTGCTACTAACAATCAACAATCTCAGCACTGCTACATCCCTTGTGTTTTTTATACTAGCAATAGCTATTACAACTTGCAAAAAAAAGGTCTCAAAATTGTAAAAAAAACAAGGGGTTCAGGTGTAGTGTAGTTCCTGTCAGCCACCATCTCAAGTCACAGTCTGAGTGTTACCCCATTTTTATTAATACTTTGTGTCAGGGTCAGTAATTGTGCCTCAAGGCCAGTACCTTCCTACTAGCCACCTAGCATATTTTGGGAGGCTTCATATCTTACAGAACCTAAATAGTGGCTTGCTCTTACTAAAACACAGTCTGAGTGCCAAAAACCCTTGTCAAAGTTGAGTTGTCAAAGTTGTCAAACCCTGAGTTGTCAAACAGTTTTCTTTCGGAGCTGAAAGACATTCACAACATCTTTGTCGACTCCTCCAAGTAGTAGTCTGTCCAATAAAGGTACCTTTTGGTTTATAAACTTACAGAAACAGCTATCGTAACGCAAGTTTAACAACCCGGCATAAGTGTTATTCCACTGCCTGTAGAAAAGGTCACGTTACAGTATTCACCTTGAATAATCAAACCAAAAAGAAAAAAAAAATGGGAAAAAGATGGGGTAAAGGCCGTGGACAAGGTGGTAGTGACAGTGGTGGTCGCCTAAGCAGTGTGATCGAGCCAAAGAAAGTTTCCTGCTTTATCTACCTCGGCCTTCCTATCCCAATTTTCTTCTCCACGTGGGAAAGCACTCTTGCACCCTGAACAGTGCGAACAGGTAACGTGTTGGCTAGCAGTAAATGCCTCCAGTTACTTGTAGAGTAGCAAATCCCAAGGGTCCACACAGGCAGACTTGAGTAGCCCAGAGGCTGGCACATCGAATCCTCAGCCTGGTCATCCTTCCTCACAACATCAGTATTCTAAGGAAACATGACAATAAAGCAGGTTACTCAGATGAACTGTTTACGGGACCCTTTGACCTTTCTTGCCTCTCACCCTGCAACACCACCAACGCAGGTGAGGCCGTGGTGTGCAGTGATGCACAGATCTTTGAGCACTCAAGGCTAGAAGAAAGCCATGTTGTTCGCCGTGACATGCTGGGCAATCAGGTGGTAGTGTTGGAGGATGATGAGACAGTTGCCCTGAGGCTTTCCGCGACCTTTTGGCGGTGTTAAAACATCGGTACTCTGTGCCTACCCACCACTATTTTTCTCGTTGTGCCGTCCCCACGCTCCACAGTCACGTGTCTATAAACATCAAACGGGCTCACACCAACGCCATAACAGGGAAGGCCCACTTAACCACAGACATGTGGACAAGCGGAAGTGGACAGGGATGCTACATCTCACTGACGGCACACTGGGTGAACCTGGTGGCGGCTGGTACAGAGTCTGAGCCGGAAACATCCCATATAAATTCCCACACCCAGAATAGCGGGGCCCACTTCAATCACAGTTTCGGTAGCCTCCTACACAGCAACAACTCCCTCCCTCTCCTACTCTTCATCTGGCTCCTGTGCATCCTCCTCAACATCCGCCAGTGTCCAACCGTCAACATCATTCCCCAGCTGGGATCTCTGCAGCACTGCCTCGGCCAAGCGTCAACACGCTCTACTGAAGCTCATCTGTATCGGTGAAAAATCTCACACGGCACCTGAGCTTTTGAAAGCGATAACTGAGCAGACAGATGAATGGCTTGAGCCTTTGGATCTCCGTTCAGGGATGGTAGTGTGCGATAATTGTCGTAATCTGGTTTCGGCTTTAAAGCTTGGAAAGCTTGTACACGTTCCTTGTATGGCCCACGTTGTAAATTTAATTCAGCATTTTCTGAAGAAATACCCTGGGATACCAGACCTACTTACCAAGGTACGATGTATTAGCGCACATTTCCACAAGTCATCTCCCTTTTTTGCTGGCCTGGCAGTGCTGCAGCAGCACTTACACTTGCCTCGTCACAGACTAATATGTGATCTCCCTACGAGATGGAATTTAACCTATCATATGTTGGCCAGGATCCATGAGCAGCAGAGGGCAGTATCCCAATTCCAGCTGGAACATGCCCATCAGACGCAGGTGCCAGACATAAGTACTGCCGAGTGGGTGTGGATTTCAGACATTTGTCAGGTCTTGGAGAATTTTGATTACTATACCAACATTGTGAGCAGTGAGAATGCTGTTATCAGCATTACCATTCCACTGATTTGTTTATTGAAACGGTCTCTGGAAGGTCTGACTGACCAAAGTGTTCATGCACCTGAGTTGTTGAGGATCCAGACTTCACATTGGTTGCTAGTAATCCACACAACCTCAGTCAACAAGCTCAGGCCACCTTTGCTCAGCATCATGAGGATGAGGAGGATGATGAACAGGAATGCTTTGAAGTTAGTAACCAAGGGATTGACAACCCAAGCTTTAGAGCTTTCCAGCATGGATTGCCTGAGGAGGAGCAGGAGGAGGAGAGAGACTGAGGAGGAGAGCAGGTTTAGGGAGACAGAATGTATTCTTAGCAGTAACACACAAAGGTTTCCAGTTCGCAGTCTGGGACACATGGCACAGCTCATGTCACACTTCCTTTCTCATGACTGTCGGCTAGTCCACATTTTGGCAGACAACAAATACTGGCCATGTACCTTCCTTGACCCACGCTACAAAGATAAAATTTGCTTCACTTCTTGTGGAGGCAAATAAGGATTGTACTATGGAAACAGTCAAGAGGGCTGTAGTGGAGCAGTTGATTAAACGATTACCCTCAGATCATGCTGGCGTCAGAGGTAGCGTGTCATCTCACGCAACAGGATTACAAGAGAGGGTTACGCATAGTAGGAGCAACACAGGCGGGGGACTAATGTGCCAAAACTGGTCCATTTGCCACAAAGCGTCAACTGCGAATCAGATACCGGTTGGGGGAGCGATGACAAGAAGGGAACAGTTAAGTAAGATGGTGAGGGACTATGTAGGTGACCGTATCAGCGTGCTTTCCGCGTCTACTGTTCCCTTTATCTATTGGGTTTCCAAGCTCAACACTTGGTCAGACCTCGCATTATACGCTTTGGAAGTGCTAGCTTGCCCTGCTGCAAGTGTGTTTTCTGAGCATGTTTTCAGCTCAGCGGGGTCAATAATAACAGATAGTCGCACACGACTATCCACGGAAAGTGCAGACAGTTTGACCATAATCAAAATAAACCATAGATGGATTTCCCCACAGTATCTCAGGCCACCTGTTAACAAGACCCAATAATAAGTGTAGCCCCAAAATTCTGATTTCTTAAGTTCAAATAAGTTTCATTGTTTCTTATTCAAGACTATTTTGTCTATCATCTAATGACACTGCATGACTAATGTAATGGTTATGCTGCTGCCAAGTAATTGTTTGGCCCAATCACACAGGGCAATATTTTTCAAGCCTTTGTACATTATGCACTGGCACAAGCACTGTCAAGGCTTTACTGTCTAGAACAGACCTGGGCAAGGGGCGGCCCTCAGGCCACATCCGGCCCGCCTACTCTGACCGGCTCGCCTGGTTCAGGGCGTCCTTGCTGGCCTGTCACTGATGAGGGCAATCTGGCCTGTTGTATGGCGCACCAGGCTCCGGGAGGCCCGTGGTCAGTATGCCCTCATCACACGCTGCGTGCCGGGCAGGGAACAGAGGACAGATCCTACAGCGCCGCACAGTGTAGGCAGCGGAACGCAGGAATCTCTCCTCTGTTCCCTGCCCGACACTTTTCTCTGACACGCGCGCCCTGATATCGTCAGTATGGCGCGCATGTGTCATTTGAAAAGTTCCTGCCCGGCAGGAGAAGAAGCTGCAGCGGCGGGGCCCGTACGGAGAGAAGCAGCGGTGGGTGGTCCTAGGATAACAGCATCGGCGCAGCCTGGGCATGTAAAAGAGAAGCCGCTTAGCAGGGGGCTCGTACGGAGGAGCCTGAGGAGGGGACAATAAGAGACAGGTGAGTGGTTACTAGTAACCTGCGGGGACAATGAGGGGTGGGCGGGGGTAACTGTTGACAAAAATTTGGGGTGTAGTGGTGTAGTATATGGGGGTGTAGTGGTGTAGCATATAATTGTGTAGTTTTATAGGGGTGTAGTGGTGTAGTATAATACAGGTGTATATAGGGGTGTAGTATACTACCCCCCTATATACCCACACCTGTATTATACTACCCCCTATATATACACACACACACACACACACACACACACACACCCTGTATTATACTACCCCCCTATATACACACACACCTGTATTATACTACCCCCTATATACACACACACCCACACACACCTGTATTATACTACACCCCTATATACACCCCTGTATTATACTACACCCCTATATACACCTGTATTATACACCTGTAAAATACTACACCCCTATATACAATCGTATAATACAGGTTTATATAGGGGTGTAGTATTATACAGGTGTATATAGGGGTGTAGTATTATACAGGTGTATATAGGGGTGTAGTATAATACAGGTGTATATAGGGGTGTAGTGGTGTAGTATAATACAAGTGTAGTATATAGGGGTGTAGTGATGTAGGTTATCACAGGTGTAGTATATAGTGATTTAGTATATTACAGGTGTAGTATATAGTGATTTAGTATATTACAGGTGTATATAGGGGTGTAGGGATGTAGTATATAGTGGTATAGAATATAGAGGTGTAGTTTATTACAGGTGTAGTGTATAGCGATTTATATTACAGGTGTAGTATGCGGCGGGTGTAGTGATGTAGTATATGGGGATTGTGTGTGTGTGTGTGTGTGTGTGTGTGTGTGTATACACATTATGATAGATATCTATCTATCTAACATATAACATATATGAGTTAATTATATTAGTCCGGCCCTCTAAAACATCCCAATTTCTCATGCAGCCCCATGCGAAAATTAATTGCCCACCCCTGGTCTAGAACAATTGGTCAGGCAGTCTATTTGTGTTCTTCATTGATGCTGTGCTCCACGGTTTGTTGGATATGGCCCCCTGCCAAATCAGAATTTTTTTTAGCTCCTTCCTATGTTATGCCCTGTTGCTTATGCTACCATTTTTAAAAAAAAAAAGCTGTTGGGAGTACCTACTGATGCAGTGCTCCACAGTGTCTGGACCATTATCCCCTGGGGAAACTGAATGTATTAAACTCCTTGGCATGTTATGTCCTGTTGCTTATCCTACCATTTTGTTTTTTTAAAATAAGCTGTTGGGAGTAACTTCTGATGCTGTGCTACATGGTCTTTAAACCATTCCCCCTCTGGGGAAACAGAATTTTTTGAACTCCTCGGTGTTAGCTAGTGGAGTAAAGCATGAGTTCCAGAGTGAAACAACTGCCACTTCGACGGTGCTATTAAACCAAACAAAAAAGCTCCTAATAAAAATGTATACTTTATTTCTATATCAATTAAAAAGGTTATAGTCATGCAACCAGAGACACACAATGTGCATATAGTGTTAGATACAATTACCCTTACACTTTCCATCCAGTGTATCTAGGGGCTGTGCAGATCAATGTTAAATAAACCTAATCGATTCAGATGCTGGACCCTAGGGGATACGACTCACCCTTAATTGGTCCCTGCCTAGCAATGGGGCTTTAAGCACCCCAACTTTCTTGGTGCCCCCATTTTATGGCGGCTGCCCCTATTGTATCCCTTACTAACTTAAAAAGAACCATCACCAAATTTACCAGAATAAAGTGCAAAACCACATATACACATAAAGACACAAATTAGAGCAGTTGCTACCTACCTAAAAGAGTCAACTGCAATAAATATTTACACTAGGTGGCACCTTAGGGTTACCCAGGACTGGCATCACCAGTAGTTGACTGGATCCATTGAAATTGAACAATATGAGATCAAGGCACTCTAGATTGTCACTCATTAAATTCACTAGCAAAGAAAGATGCAAAATAACATACAGCTCATTGGTTGAATGTCTACAATCCAGGGATTACAGTTCACATATAAAGGATAAAGCACCATACTCCATTATTCCAAGGATAACATGTCCCCAGAAACATCCCTAGAAAGAGGCATGAATCATATCAGATGACTATAGATAGGTGGGTGAGAAAAAGGAATACACCCATTGAGTACTTTACGATTTGTTGGTAGCGCCTCCAGGCCTACTGTTGAGCCTTGCATGTCAGCAAAGCATGACAATGACAATGGTCAGCAACGCTCAGTTGTGTCTTTGACCTCGTCCTTCTCCCAACGCGTTTCCCCCCCATTTGTGCCTGGGGTTCATCAGGGGATCAAAGCTGACAACAGGGGAGAAAGTCCCATCCCCGTCGTCCTTTCCAAACTGTCAGAAGAGGAAAGGAATATGTAAATAATAATCCCCCCATTAGTTACACTATATGTGTGTTAAAAAGTATTAAAATGTCTTACCAGTTCAAGAAATATATAACCGGTACCAATACCCCGCAGGGTATATCATGTAGATCACAGGAGCTCAAAGCCAGGTGTCTGTCGCTGGCCAGAACCTGCCAAACTTCTAAAGGCTGCCATGATGAGGTCAGCACTAGGCTAGACACACCCACAATCACGTGATCACAATAGAGCAAGTGATGTTGATGGGGCGGGGATAGATGGAAAAAAGAAAATGTACTGCAGCACAAAGTCCCCTAGACGCGCTCATCACGAGATCCCCAAAGATCAGATGACGCTAGTGGGGCGAAAGTCGGCAGGGCTAATGTGCATTACAACGTAAAACAAAAATACATCACCCTCACCTGCTCAATACATCAGGTGACGCTGTAGGGCGGGACAGATCCATACCTTTGGGGCAGGAATAGGTGAAGCCAGAGATGTACACCGGCAGTCAAAAAAAAAAAAAAAATGCCCACATGATATGATCACCACCCTCACATGGTCACAATAGGTCAGGTTACGCTATAGGGCAGAGGTGGGCAGAGCCATTGCAATGGGGCAAAAATAAGTGAAGCCAGAGATGTAACACCTGTGCCAGTCAAATACATGCCCACATCGTATGATCACCATGGACCAAGTGATGCTGGTGGGAAGAAGATGGACAGAGCAAAGTGTGCATTTCAGCACAAAGCCCCAGGACGCTCTCATCACATTATCCCTAAAGATCAGGTGACGTTAGTGGGGTGAAAGTGGGCGGGGCCTATGTGAATACCAGCGTCAAGCAAAAAAAAATTCCTCATCTGATCAAAAAGGATCAAATGACGCTGTGGGGTGGGGGTAGGCGAAACCATACCAAATAGGGCGGAAATAGGCAAAAAGAGGTATAACCAGTGCCGGGCAGATACATGCCCATATCACATGATCCCTATAGACCAAATAACGCTAGCGGGGCAGGAATGGGCGGAATGATCAACAAAATGAGTGTCCATCCAAAATTAAAATCAGAGGCCAAAAATGACGTAACAAAAGGCCAACGGGGTAGTAAAGTTCCACAAATAACGTCTCTTCCCGCCATTCAATAAGACCAAAGGGTATCGTAGGCCAATACCTGTGTGTCACCACACACCAATGTAAAGTGATGTGAGTGGGAAAATCCGAAATCACTCAAATAACCGAGAGAGGCGGGGACATTTAGGGAGCACCCAATATCCACAAGCTGAACATGAATTATGCATAAGCTTAATAAACTTATGACCATCACATATATACCCGGCGATCTCCCCTACAGGTTCAGCTGCTGAGATTGCTGCCTAACTTTACAGTCAATCGCAGCATTTTTACAGGTAACACATCACAAATTACTTTATCCATGGACGAAGAAAACAATACTAATGCCTGTGACCCAGAGCATAATATAGTTTCAGATAGATATCTAGAAACCATCTAATAGTGTCACCATCAAGTCAAAAACAAAAAGGTAAATAAATCGATGTTGTTATCAGTATATCTACAGAGGGTTAGGAAGAGGTTTAACGGAACTAGATAGAGCTATGGAAGCTCAGTTGTTCGTTGAGACCATGTGGGTTTGTAGTATTCAAAATAAAAATCCATCTGCTTTCTCTCTGAAGAATCTTTCTATTCCAGTTACCCCGCCTGATGGACATAGGTACCACCTCAATGACCTGAAAAGATATAGCCCTCGTATCCCCTTGATGGAATTGTAGAACATGACTTGCTAGGGGAGTGTCTCGTTTATGTCTTATATCCCCAAGGTGTTCGCTTATTCTCACCCTGAATTGTCTTTTCGTTTTTCCGACATTTTTTGCGCAACTGCATGTGCACAAATACACCCCCACTTCCGTTCTACATGTTGCAAAGTCTTTCATGTTGAAACATCTCCCTGTATTTACACTGGTAAATATTTTGGACTGGTCGATCATTGGACAGAAACTACACCGATCACATCGGAAGGTTCCCACCGGCTTCCTATCCAACCAGGTGCCAGTTGTCCTTGGGGGGCATAAAGTGGCTGTGTGTTACATAATCCCTGGTTGATTTACCCCTCCTGTATGTAATACTTGGATAATGTGGGATAAATTCTCTATTATCCGGATCCGCCAATAAAATCTCACAAATGTTTGAGAGGGGTAATCCCCATCATGAAATCTTTTTTTCAGATCTTGTGCATCATGATTAAAATCCGACAACGATGAACAATTCCTCCTGAGACGCAAGAATTACACTTGGGGATACCTGTTGAGGGGAACTGGATGATGACTTTCCCATCTCAGGAGGTTGATCGTCGCTGTGGGCTTACGGTATATTGAGGTGGATAAGGTCCCTGATAAGTCTTTAGTGATATACAAGTCAAGGAAGGCCAATTTCTTGTCCCCCACCTCATATGTGAATATAAGACCTAGATTTTTTTTTATTAAGATGTTCAATAAACTCTTCAAAAAGGGGGGATGCCACCAGTCTATAGGACGAGGATGTCATTAATGTATCTCCCCCAAAATGTAATATGGGGGGGTCCAGATGACATCCTTGTCCTTAACCACCCTGTCCTCCCACCAGGCCAGGTAGAGGTTAGCATACGATGGGGCACACTGACTCCCCATCGCTGTACCCCTGAGCTGGTGGTACACCTTCCCTTTAAACAGGAAGTAGTTGTGGTTCAAGATTAATGTTAGAAGTTTTAGGACAAAAGTGACTATGGTTCCTGACATGGTTCCCCTTCGTAGGAAGAAAATATGAGGTGGCCTCAATACCCTTTTCGTGTGGAATACTGCTATACAACTGCTCTACATCTAGAGAGGCCAAAATGGTCTCTTGGCTAATGTGGAGGCCATCTAGTTTAGTAAGGAGATCAGTTGTATCCCTGATGTAGGAGGTGAGAGCAGTCACAAAGGGTCTCAAGATCTTGTCGAGGTAGATGCTGCTATTTTGAGTAAGTGCATCAACTCCGGAGACCATAGGACAGCCCCTTATTGGTACTAATCCTTTGTGGACCTTGGGTAAGGAATAAAATGTAGGAAATGTTGTAAAGAGGAACTCAAACTCGGTCTTGGAGATGCTTATGTTCCAGCGCTTCATCAAGGATAGTCCGGAGAGCCTCCTGATGTTTAAAGGTTGGATCACAGGGGAGTGTTCCATATGTAGAGCCATCTGCCAATATAGCATTACATATGTGTGAATACACTTCTACATACATTCCCCCTTTTGTCAGAAGGCTTAATGACCAGCTCTCTATTGGATTGCAGACCCAGTAAAGCCTCCCTTTCAGCATATGCCAAATTTGGTTGAATGGATTTGAGTTCAGGTTTGATAGTCCGTATATCCTTCAGAACCAATTGAGAGAATATTTCTATGCTACCACATTCTGCTACTGGCGGCATTTTTGTGCTTGGGGGTTTAAGGTCTGTAAAGGATCCTTTACCCAGACCTCTCCCCCCCCTCCTCCGCTAATCCAGCCAAGAGTCTTACATACAAAAGGGTATCCTAAGATATTCCCCAACCGTTGACATTCCACCATATCTTTATTCTTAAAGAACTTACGCCAACCCAACTTACGTAGAAACAATTCCACATCCTTCACCCAAATGATGGATCAAATTTCATCATAGGCACAAATGATAACCCATACCTTAAAACTCTTGTCTCAGCTTCAGACAAACTATAGCCTGATAAATTAAGGACCCTAAATGTCTGTCCACTTACGTCCATTCCCACCTGGTGGGGTTCTTTCATGGCCTCTGGTGTAAATTGTACCAATCCCAACTTTCTAAAAAAGGCCCCATTCGAGATGACCCCGATGGTGAGGAGGATGAAGAGGTAAGTGGTGGTGGAAGGGTAGATAGTTGGTCCCTGTGCCACTCCCTTTCTCTGTTTGAAGGTTCCGTCCATTTCTGCCTAGGTCCTCCAAAACCCCTTCTGTTAGCTCTCCCCCTCTCGTTCCTAAAGTACGTATCTTTATTTTTGGACTCCGTGTCCGACACGTCAGAGGAAGAGATATCACCCTCTCCTTCTGTAAAGGTATACACTTTGTCTTGAAATCACTTAAATCCCTCAGGAAATATTTAGGTTTCCTATCCTTGAGGTTATGATGGTATTTATCAATATTATTTTGCAAGACACTTTCCTTTTGAGGGAAGTCTCAATCTGTACTACATTTTTAGGCCTCGTCCCTTAAACTCTAATTTCTTGCAGAAATTTTCGAGGGTGACTTTCTCAAGAAGAATTGTCAAAGCGTACGTGTCGCGGGCGGGGGAACAGACCACGGCAGGCGGGCTGCTCGAGACGCTCGGATCCGGGATCGTGGCTGTGGATCGAGTGGCAGTGGGATGCCCGGGGCTGATGGAGCAGGGCAGCAGGATGGTATCCCCTCCACGGGTAGGGGAGGTGTAGCCCCGGTGCCCAGGTGTTGGTGGAGTGGAATGCTGGGGCGCAGTCTGTGGGGATGGACCAGGTGATACCGGTGTACTCACTCATTGAATAAAGTCACACAGAGTCCAGGTAGTAAACCAAGTGCCGGATACCGGTAGCCTCCAGAGGGGTGTGCTCGAGTCCCGCACAACGGTAGACAGGACAGGGGTCCTTCCTCCTGCACTTCTACGTTGTCTTGTGTGTTGACTAGTCCGCATGAAATGGGGTAAGTCCGCTCCCGGTGTCTTTGCTGTGGGAGCTGTTGGCCACGAGATCTGAGCCTTGGGATTTTAACAACAAATAAATGGTCTGCACTCAGGCTGAGTTGAGGATGGTGCAAGTGAAAATGGGGTAATACCCGAAAGTCATGTATGAATAAATTCACTGCACTCGTTATTGAACGTGAAATAATTTTTAATGAAACGTGGAAAAGAAAAAATATCCAACGACGTTTCGACCCACCACCCGGTCTTTATCAAGTCGCTGTCTGATAGGTGACTGTATAAGGTGAGGAATATAGTGCACTGAAGCACTAAGACAATTGAAAAAGGTGCCTTAGAGATAAGATGTGCAAGTGCAGCTGCACCGTTGCTGGAGAATTCTGTATGTGTATGTATGTGTATTCTAGAATACACTAGAATTCTCCAGCAACGGTGCAGCTGCACTTGCACATCTTATCTCTAAGGCACCTTTTTCAATTGTCTTAGTGCTTCAGTGCACTATATTCCTCACCTTATACAGTCACCTATCAGACAGCGACTTGATAAAGACCGGGTGGTGGGTCGAAACGTCGTTGGATATTTTTTTCTTTTCCACGTTTCATTAAAAATTATTTCACGTTCAATAACGAGTGCAGTGAATTTATTCATACTTGGGATTTAAACAGGCACTTGCAGACGCCCTATCCCCCACGTTGGGCTTCCGTCTCGCTCTCTTGTCCCCTGCTGGTTGATTGGAAAGGTGCTTGAAGCTGTCCTCGCCCTAGGGTCCAGGTATCGTGACTGTGCACGACCTCTGGACCAGATTCCCGCTGTCGGCACCGGCGGGCTACAACCCTGCCCGGGTCCACTTAAGGTCTCCCGCGACCGGATCCTTATCGCCTGTGGCCCTGCCGTCTGCCACCTAGTCATCTCAGGTAGTCCGGGAGCTACAACCCCCGACTACCACTTCACTCCTCACTTCCACTGTGCAAGCTTATCTGACATGTTCCCTCCCCTTGACAACTCAGAGCCCCTAGGTGGGCATCACCATCTGCCTGGCCCCGCTCACTGGTGTGTCCCTATTGTCCGTGGGGGGGGGGGGGTGACTTATGATACAATGTTCAACAATTACCATAGGCAGTTTACCCGAGCCGTAGGGCCCTAATGCTGACTGCAGCCCTGAACCTAACACCAACTAGAAGCAGCCGGGCGGCACGCCTAACGCTCCCTATGTACCTCAAACCCAGCCGGAGAACTACATAAACCTAAAGGCAGAAAGTGGAAAAGCTAACTTGCCTCATAGCAGATTTTCCCCAAGAGATAGGAGGACCACCACATATAATAACGGTTAGCAAGATGAAAGGACGCACACAGTCAGAGCTAGATTGAGCAAAGAGAGGCCATATGCTAATTTCTAGGATACATAAAGGACAGGATAGTGAACTCTGCAGTCCGCATAAAAATCCTAATATCCTACACGGAGTATGCAAAAAGGGGTGAGTAACCTAGTACTCATATGTACGTACTCCGTACAATGCTCGGGTAACACTGCAGAAAAATGACTAACAAAACCCTGCCACTAAAGATCTCCAACATGGATTACCAGGGAGAAAATTCCCCCTTTCTGAAGGTACAAACACTTCAAAGTAAAACACAAATACCTTCAGAAATAATTTGCAAACACAAGAATCACAAAGCATACAAAATGTATGAAACAAAACTTATGGGCTTATCTTAGTAGAAGGCAGGAGAGCAGAACCACTCTGGCCTGAAGCTATCAGATGACTGGCAACAGCGTGAGGTCTAAACACACCTATATCCAAATCAAGCCAGCACTGAAAAGCAGCTGTGCAACCCTCCAGTCACAGACCTCAATGCACCAACACCAGCGACCACCGGAGGGAGCCCAAGAGCGGAACCCATCCAGACAGCATTCACAACAGTAAACCCCCTTCAGGAGGGGGTCACCAAACCATCACCAGGGCCCCCAGGGTTATCGGGATGCAAACGATGGAAAATGCGCACAAGCTCCTCAGCATGAATATCAGAGGCAGAGACCCAAGAATTATCCTCCTGTCCATATCCTTTCCACTTAACAAGGTACTGTAATTTACGACCAACAAGCAGAGAATCCAAAATCTTTTCCACCTCATATTCCAACTCTCCATCGACCAACACGGGCTCGGGAGGAGCTGCGACAGGAACCACATGTCTCCTCAACAAAGATTTAAGAAACACATTATGAATTCTGAAAGTCTTTGGAAGAGCCAAACGAAAAGAGACGGGGTTAATCACTTCCAATATACGGTACGGCCCAATAAAACGAGGCTTAAACTTAGGTGATGATACCTTCAAAAGGAATAAACCTGGAGGACAGCCAGACCAAATCACCCACACAAAGCAGAGAGCCAACACACCGATGCCGGTTAGCAAACCGCTGGGCGGTCTCCTGAGACAGAGCCAAATTTTCAACCACACTATCCCAAATCTGCTGTAACCGCTGAACCACGGAATCCACTCCGGGACAGGCAGAAGGTTCAACCTGCCCCGAGGAGAAACGAGGATGAAAACCGAAATTACAAAAGAACGGAGAAACCAGAGTGGACAAACTGGCCCTATTAAGGGAAAACTCTGCCAATGGCAAGAACTCAAACAAATCATCCTGGTCAGCAGAGACAAAGCATCTCAAATAGGTCTCAAGGTCTGATTAGTTCTTTCCGTTTGACCATTAGACTGGGGATGAAAAAACACACAACAAACACCCCAGCTTACCACAAAAGGTCCTCCAAAATCTGGAGACAAACCGAGTCCCCCTGTCAGACACAATGTTCTCAGGAATGCCATGCAAATGCACCACATGCTGAAGAAACAAAAAAGGGACCAACTCTGAAGACTGGAATTTAGACAATGGCACCAAATGTACCATTTTAGAAAATCTGTCACAGATGACAGTCATCCCCCAAGAGACGGCATTCAGAAATAAAGTCCATGGATGTGTGTCCATGGTCTCTCGGGCACGGGCAATGGCAAGAGCAACCCACTAGAGCGCAAGCAAGGCTTAGCACGTGCCCAAGTCTCACAAGACTGCACATAAACACGCACATTGCGACACAAAGGCAGCCACCAAAATGATCTGCTAACCAAGTCTCTGGTGCCAAAAATATCGGGATGACCGGCCAACGCAGAGCAATGAATCTCAGATATTACCCTCGTAGACCAAGCATTGGGCACAAAAAAAAAAAATCTTCCCGCAGGGCACCTCTCTGGCTTATTCGCCTGAAATTTTTCAAGAGCCTGTCTCAAATCAGGCGAAATAGACAAAACAACTCCCTCATTAAGGATACCAACAGGCTCCGAGAGTTTGAGGGAATCAGGGACCAGACTCCTAGAGAGCATCAGCCTTAACATTCTTAGATCCCGGAAGATCGGATACCACGAAATTAAAGCGGGCAAAAAATAAAGACCATCAGGCCTGTCTAGAATTCAGCCTTTTTGCTGACTCAAGATAAATCAACTTCTTATGATCAGTCAGGACGACAAACTGATGCCTAGCGCCCTCAAGCCAATGTCTCCAATCCTCGAAGGCTTACTTCATAGCCAGCAATTCCCAATCGCCAACATCATAATTCCGCTTAACAGAGGAAAATTTGAGAGAAAAAAAAAAATCAAGATATCATACAGATACACAATCAAAAATTTGTCAATAAAACAGCGAAAAATATCATGCATGCAGGCCTGAAAAACAGATGGGGCATTTGTAAGCCCGAACGGCATGACAGTATATTCGAAATGGCCTTTAGGTGAGTTGAATGCTGTTTTCCATTCATCGCCCTGCTTAATACGGACCAGATTATATGCCCCCCTCAAATCGATCTTTGTGAACCAACATGCTCCCTTGACTCTGTCAAACAAGTCAGAAATCAATGGCAGTGGGTATTGAAACTTCACCGTGATCTTATTCAACTGTTGGTAATCCATACAGGGTCTCAAAGAACCGTCCTTCTTAGAAACAAAGAAAAATACTGCCCCCAAAAGTGAGGAGGAAGGCCTAATATGTCCCTTTTCCAGGGCCTCCCTGATATAACTCCTCATAGCCTCGTGTTCTGGCACCGAAAAATTGAAAAATTTTCAATTAGGGAACTTACTACCCGGAATCAAGTCAAGTCAATAGCGTAGTCACACTCCCTATGCGGAGGAAGCGGACAGATTTTTGGTTCTTCAAAAACCTCCTGAAAGTCAGACAGGAAATCAAGAATTCCAGAATCAGATGTAGAAATAGTCTTTAAAATACAAGGAATTATGTACCCCCTGACAACCCCAACTAATAACTGACATTCTGCCAATTCAATAGCGGGTTATGAGTCTGTAACCATGGATATCCTAACAACCACATCATGCAAGTCATGCAAAACAAGAAACTGACACTCCTCAGAATGATCCGGGGCAATACACAGTCAAAAAATGTCCAAAACTTCGGTTTATCTTCTGCCAGCGGAGTAGCGTCAATTCCTCTCAAAGGGATAGGAACCTGCAAAGGTTGCAGCGGAAAACCACAATTCCTAGCAAAATTCAAATCCATTAAATTCAATGCAGCACCCGAGT
>NW_027443358.1:0-48508 GCF_048569485.1 Anomaloglossus baeobatrachus | reverse complement strand
GTCTAACAGTGTTACCAACCAGTAATGATTGTCGGCCAAGATGTTCTTAACGCGAGGGTCACGAGACAGGCAGCTTACCATAAAGTCAGCCATGTGCGCCAGACTCTTAACAGCCAGGACTTCAGTAGCCTGACCAACACGTTGACTGAACATGCTGTCCTCCTCCTCCTCCTCCTCCTCATCTACCCTGTCCTCTGGCCAGCCACGCTGAACCGAGGATATGACTGGTGTGCATGTCATATCCTCAATTTGGCCGGAGATTTGCTCCATGTCTTCATCCTCCTCCTCGTCATAGTCCTCCACTGCACGTTGTGATGAGACGAGGCTGGGCTGTGTGTTATCACCCACACCCACTACTGTTTCTTGCTGCAACTCATCGCGCTCCGCCTGCAATGCATCATGTTTGGTTTTGAGCAGAGACCGTTTTAGAAGGCACAGTAGCGGTATGGTGACGCTAATAATGGCGTCATCACCACTCACCATCTTGGTGGAGTCCTCAAAGTTTTGGAGGATGGTACATAGGTCGGACATCCATCTCCACTCCTCAGGTGTTATGTGTGGAGTTTGACCCATTTCCCGACGGCTTAGGTGATGCAGGTACTCAACAACTGCCCTCTTCTGCTCACATATCCTGACCAACATGTGCAGAGTTGAATTCCAACACGTGGGGACATCACACACCAGTCTGTGAGCCGGAAGATGCAAACTGCGCTGAAAGCCGGCAAGGCCGGCTGAAGCAGTAGGTGACTTTCGAAAATGTGCAGACAGGCGGCGAACTTTTACCAGCAGATCAGACAGCTCTGGGTATGACTTTAGAAACCGCTGAACCACGAGGTTGAGCACATGGGCCACGCATGGAACATGTGTCAGCTGGCCTCGCCTCAAAGCCGCCACCAGGTTCCGGCCATTGTCACACACGACCTTTCCTGGCTTTAGGTTCAGAGGTGTGAGCCAGTGATCTGCCTGCTGTTTCAGAGCTGTCCGCAGCTCTTCTGCATTGTGGGGTTTGTCACCTATGCAGATTAGCTTCAGCACAGCCTGTTGCCGCTTCGCCGAGGCAGTGCTGCAGTGCTTCCAGCTTGGGACTGGTGTGGAGGGTACAGTGGATGAGGATGCGCAGGAGGAGGAGGAGGCTGAAGAGCATGACATTCCGGAGCTGTAGAGTGTGGGTGAAACACTGACTGAGGTAGGGCCTGCAAACCTTGGTGTGGGAAGGACGTGTTCCGTCCCTCGCTCAGACTGGGTCCCAGCTTCCACAATATTAACCCAGTGTGCCGTCAACGAGATGTAGCGGCCTTGCCCACAAGCACTTGTCCACGTGTCTGTGGTTAGGTGGACTTTGGGTAACACAGCGTTGTTCAGGGCACGTGTGATGTTTTGTGACACGTGGTTATGCAACGCGGGGACGGCACACCGGGAGAAATAGTGGCGGCTGGGGACCGAGTAACGTGGGACAGCTGCCGCCATCAGGTCGCGGAATGCTTCTGTCTCCACCAGCCTAAAAAGCAACATTTCCAGCGCAAGCAGTCGCGAAATGTTAGTATTTAGAACTGTGGCATGTGGGGTGTTGGCAGTGTATTTGCGCCTGCGTTCAAAGGTTTGCTGAATGGATAACTGAACGCTGCGCTGGGACAAGGACGTGCTTGATGATGGTGTTATTTCTGAGTAGGCAACTGCAGGTGCAGGACCGGAGGAGGCTTGTTCGCAGGCAGCATGGACAGGGGATTGGCTCGCATGCACAACCAGCGAAGACGTAGCAGTGACATTAGCAAGCACTGCTCCTCGACTCTGTTGTACTTCCCACAAAGTCGGGTGCTTGGCTGACATGTGCCTGATCATGCTGGTGGTGGTCAGGCTGCTAGTTTTGGTACCCCTGCTGATGCTGGCACGGCAGGTGTTGCAAATGGCCTTTTTAGAATCATCTGGATCCAACTTAAAAAACTGCCAGACTCGGGAAGACCTAACATTTGTACAGGCACCTTGTGTCGTGTTGTTGTTCCGGGGAACGGTTGCCTGACTTCTGCCTGGAGCCACCACCCTGCTTCTTACTGCCTGTTGGGATGCTACGCCTCCCTCCCCCTGTGCACTGCTGTCCTCGCTCTGCATATCCTCCTGCCAGGTTGGGTCAGTTACTGGATCATCCACCACGTCGTCTTCCTCTTCCGCACCCTGCTCCTCCTCCTGACTTCCTGACAATTGTGTCTCATCATCGTCCACCCCTTGTTGAGACACGTTGCCAACTTCGTGAGAACGTGGCTGCTCAAATATTTGGCCATCTGTACATACGATCTCCTCATGACCCACTTCAACATGAGCTGGCGAGAGGCCAGAATGTGCGAATGGAAACGTGAACAGCTCTTCCGAGTGTCCAAGTGTGGGATCATTAATGTCCGAGGACGTGTACTCAGCCTTGTGGTAGGAAGGAGGATCAGGTTCTGAAATGTGCGGTGCAGTATCACGGCTACTGACACTTGACCGTGTGGAAGACAGAGTGTTTGTGGTGGTGCCAATCTGACTGGAAGCATTATCCGCTATCCAACTAACAACCTGTTGACACTGGTCTTGGTTCAAGAGCGGTGTACTGCTGCGGTCCCCAAGAATTTGGGACAGGACGTGCGAGCGACTAGATGTGGCCCTTTGTTGTGGCAAAATTAGAGCTTGCCCACGACCTCGGCCTCTGCCTGCACCACCATCACGTCCACTTCCTTGTTCCTTGCCAACGCCCTTGCGCATTTTGCAATGCTGTGCTGACGTGTATTCACTAGACTTGGGCGTTATATCAAAGTTTGTGCAAATTGTGCACCTGTACGCTGCCACCGACAGGCACACACGTGCGGTTTTTAAATGCAAGCACGGACGCACTAAGAACCTAACAGGTTTTAGGAGCAAAAATTAATGACGAGAACTCTGACACTATCAGCCACTGCTGACTGACGTGTATTATACACTACACTTGTGCGTTATATAATAGTTTGGTAAAAACGCACACAAGTGCACCTGTACGCTGCCACCGACAGGCACACACGTGCGGTTTTTAAATGCAAGCACGGACGCACTAAGAACCTAACACAGGTTTTAGGAGCAAAAATTAATGACACTATCTGACACTATCAGGACTGTTTTAGACTGTGTACACCAGCCCCAGATATGATGAAGGCTGGTATACGGTCACCACTAGGAATGGCTATATACCCTGCCTGCCTGCCTGCCTGTATACTGCTACAATAGTCCTGACAAGGACTCTTTTGGTCACTAGCCTGTATTCCAACCTGGCTATACCCTGCCTGTATACAGCAACAATAGTCCTGAGAAGGACTCTGCTACTGTACTCCGACCTGGCTATACCCTGCCTGCCTGTATACAACTAGAATAGTCCTGA
Source organism: Anomaloglossus baeobatrachus (assembly GCF_048569485.1). NCBI lineage: Eukaryota > Metazoa > Chordata > Amphibia > Anura > Aromobatidae > Anomaloglossus > Anomaloglossus baeobatrachus. Next base: position 45,129 of record NW_027443358.1, on the reverse strand, counting down.
GAAGGACTTTTGGTCACACTGTTTGCAGCCCTGCTACGGAAATAGCTATAAAGGGCCGCAAACCTTTCCCTGAAGCAGCGACCCTCTCCCTGCACTGACTGTCTGGATAGCTGTGAGCAGAGCACAGCGCGCCCGCCGGTATAAAGGCTCGGTCACGCTGTGCAGGCCGGCCAATCACTGCAATTCCACAACTAACAGGGCTGTGGCATTGCAGTGGTCTGCCAGCCAATCCCTGCATGAGGGCTGGCTCTCAAAAGAGCGCCAACATGCAGGGATGAAGACCACGAGTACAGCACGAGTATCGCGAGATTACTCGGTCCCCGTCGAGTAGACCGAGTACAGTGATACTCGTGCGAGTACCGAGTAGTAACAAGCATGCTCGCTCATCACTATTTATTAGTAAAATGGCTTACACTCCCCTTTTTTCCACTTTTTTCTTCACTATTTTTATAAAGAATAAAGAAATTTTTCCTTTCTTTATTCTTAATGCAATTTTATATAGCAACACCACCATTTTTTGCCACGAACATAATTTTTCTTGTCCGTCATCCCGTTCACCCTTACAGGGTTGTGGACAGATGCACTTGTCACTACACTTCTAAGACTCAATACAGGGTCTGGAGCTCAATGCTCCCTTTTTGTTTTTTTTTTCTTCTTTTTTTTCTTTTTTTCATTTTGTCCTTCTTCTTCTTTTTCTGATTTTTGTCTCAAAAAGCTGATGAAATTTGAAACACTATACCCCAGTGATTTTATAAATGTTTCTCAATATATCACTTGAGAACTTTTATGGCCGGTATTGTAACAGTTGACCATCCCGGCAGTATTTGAAATACAGCAGTCAGTCCTCTGACGTAGCTCCATATGTGTATATATAGAGGTTCTTCCTCCTTTGATTGCATACTGTTCTTTTTTTGCCCTGATGAAGGAGACAGTGATCTCTGAAACACATTGACCGGAAAAAAGAATAAAGAGATGAAATAATTAACATCAGTTTCCTTTGGTGACAGCGCGGCACGCACCCGATTTTCCTCCTATACGTTATTGCTCTTCTACTAGGGGCTGCGGCTGTCGCCATTTGTAACGTGCATTTAGGGGTTGTGACTGGCACAACCTTAATAGGTGAGTGCAACTACTATTAATTATTTGTTACCTTACCAGGTAAGACCCTAATTTGTGCGTCTGCTCCAGAGTTATTTCCCTGATTATTAATATCTGACAGGCAGTGATTGATCCTGCATTCTCACCTTCCTCTCTGTTGCACATTCTTATTGTTCCTATATGCTCTCTATTTCCATCAGACTTTTTTTGTCCTTCGGTGGGGCTCTAACATATGTGCACCATTTTTTATTTATTTTTATGGATTCCTTTCTTTTTTCATGCTAGCGTTCATTATGCAGTAGTCATTCATGATATATCTTATATTTGTGAATCCATTAGGGCTCTATATGTCTAGTGCATCACATTGGGTCTTTTCAGTGCACAATAGGCACCTTTTTCTGTTATGCTCTGCTGCCACCTTATGGACATCCTATCAGTGATGCCAGAAAAAAATGGACATGTCTCCGTGCAGCAATCACGGACACGCGGGTACGCCGCACGGAGACACGTGCAGTGAAAAATCACTGATGTGTGAGCAGACCCATTCATTATAATGGATCTGCGTATCTCAGTGATTCTGTTATGTTTAAAAAAAAGCACAAACGTACCAGAATCACTGACGTGTGAAACAGGCCTTATAGTGTTTTGATTTATGTATGTATTATACAACTTCTGTGGATCTTGTATGAGTGACTTTTCTTCATTTTATTGGATTGTTTTAAAATATTGAAATAAAGTCACGCTTCCTATGCATCCTTTTGTATTCTGATTGGCTACTATAATACAGTTTTTAGGCACTGAGATCGATACCAGAGGCATGGTCTTCCGCTTACCAGAGGATAAGCTCAAAAGGCTAAGGGACATAATAGAAGGGTTTAGTGCTGTTAATAAGTAGAGATGAGCGAACCGGTCGCGGTTCGGCTCGAGGTTGGTTCGCCGAACGGACCTCCCGTTCGAGTTCGGTTCGTCGAACGTTCGACGAACCGAACTCGAACTGCATAGGAAACAATGGCAGGCAATCACAAACACAGAAAAACACCTAGAAAACACCCTCAAAGGTGTCCAAAAGGTCACAAACAACTCACAACACATGGGAAAGTGACAAGGACATATACTCATGCGAAAACAAAAGAGCTGGACAAGGAAAAAGAGGAGGACACACAGATATATGAGTATATGCAAGGAAACATCGATTCCATTATTGTGCAACTTGAGCCCTGCTCATTTTAGGCTTCCAATCTTGATAAATTGCCTGAGCTCGCCACGTACGTCTTGGGGATCTTGTCGTGTCCTGCAGCCAGCGTTCTCTCGGAACCTGTCTTCAGTGCTGCTGTGGGTCTGCTGGCAGATAAGCACACGTGTCTGTCCACTGACAATGTGGGCATGGCTCTCAGAGGACTTTTCTTCGCCTGGGTCAGCCAGGGGACGGGAAAGGCACGCGTATTTTTGAGAGTGCTTCATGCAAAGCATCTTTTTCTTTTTCAAAAGGGGGCTCAATCGATGCCAGTCAAGTGGGGTGTGTGTGGCCCAGTGAGTGGCAACGAGGGAGACTGTGGTTGGAGTCCCCTCGCTGTGTTTCTAAAAGAACCAAGATGAACAAGTCATGGCTCTCAGAGGACTTTTCTTCCCCGGGGTCAGCCAGGGGACGGGAAAGGCAGGCGTATTTTTGAGAGTGCTTCATGCAAAGCATCTTTTTCTTTTTCAAAAGGGGGCTCAACCGATGCCAGTCAAGTGGGGTGTGTGTGGCCCAGTGAGTGGCAACGAGGGAGACTGTGGTTGGAGTCCCCTCGCTGTGTTTCTAAAAGAACCAAGATGAACAAGTCATGGCTCTCAGAGGACTTTTCTTCCCCTGGGTCAGCCAGGGGACGGGAAAGGCACGCGTATTTTTGAGAGTGCTTCATGCAAAGCATCTTTTTCTTTTTCAAAAGGGGGCTCAACCGATGCCAGTCAAGTGGGGTGTGTGTGGCCCAGTGAGTGGCAACGAGGGAGACTGTGGTTGGAGTCCCCTCGCTGTGTTTCTAAAAGAACCAAGATGAACAAGTCATGGCTCTCAGAGGACTTTTCTTCCCCGGGGTCAGCCAGGGGACGGGAAAGGCACGCGTATTTTTGAGAGTGCTTCATGCAAAGCATCTTTTTCTTTTTCAAAAGGGGGCTCAACCGATGCCAGTCAAGTGGGGTGTGTGTGGCCCAGTGAGTGGCAACGAGGGAGACTGTGGTTGGAGTCCCCTCGCTGTGTTTCTAAAAGAACCAAGATGAACAAGTCATGGCTCTCAGAGGACTTTTCTTCCCCGGGGTCAGCCAGGGGACGGGAAAGGCACGCGTATTTTTGAGAGTGCTTCATGCAAAGCATCTTTTTCTTTTTCAAAAGGGGGCTCAACCGATGCCAGTCAAGTGGGGTGTGTGTGGCCCAGTGAGTGGCAACGAGGGAGACTGTGGTTGGAGTCCCCTCGCTGTGTTTCTAAAAGAACCAAGATGAACAAGTCATGGCTCTCAGAGGACTTTTCTTCCCCTGGGTCAGCCAGGGGACGGGAAAGGCACGCGTATTTTTGAGAGTGCTTCATGCAAAGCATCTTTTTCTTTTTCAAAAGGGGGCTCAACCGATGCCAGTCAAGTGGGGTGTGTGTGGCCCAGTGAGTGGCAACGAGGGAGACTGTGGTTGGAGTCCCCTCGCTGTGTTTCTAAAAGAACCAAGATGAACAAGTCATGGCTCTCAGAGGACTTTTCTTCCCCGGGGTCAGCCAGGGGACGGGAAAGGCACGCGTATTTTTGAGAGTGCTTCATGCAAAGCATCTTTTTCTTTTTCAAAAGGGGGCTCAACCGATGCCAGTCAAGTGGGGTGTGTGTGGCCCAGTGAGTGGCAACAAGGGAGACTGTGGTTGGAGTCCCCTCGCTGTGTTTCTAAAAGAACCAAGATGAACAAGTCATGGCTCTCAGAGGACTTTTCTTCCCCTGGGTCAGCCAGGGGACGGGAAAGGCACGCGTATTTTTGAGAGTGCTTCATGCAAAGCATCTTTTTCTTTTTCAAAAGGGGGCTCAACCGATGCCAGTCAAGTGGGGTGTGTGTGGCCCAGTGAGTGGCAACGAGGGAGACTGTGGTTGGAGTCCCCTCGCTGTGTTTCTAAAAGAACCAAGATGAACAAGTCATGGCTCTCAGAGGACTTTTCTTCCCCTGGGTCAGCCAGGGGACGGGAAAGGCACGCGTATTTTTGAGAGTGCTTCATGCAAAGCATCTTTTTCTTTTTCAAAAGGGGGCTCAACCGATGCCAGTCAAGTGGGGTGTGTGTGGCCCAGTGAGTGGCAACGAGGGAGACTGTGGTTGGAGTCCCCTCGCTGTGTTTCTAAAAGAACCAAGATGAACAAGTCATGGCTCTCAGAGGACTTTTCTTCCCCGGGGTCAGCCAGGGGACGGGAAAGGCACGCGTATTTTTGAGAGTGCTTCATGCAAAGCATCTTTTTCTTTTTCAAAAGGGGGCTCAACCGATGCCAGTCAAGTGGGGTGTGTGTGGCCCAGTGAGTGGCAACGAGGGAGACTGTGGTTGGAGTCCCCTCGCTGTGTTTCTAAAAGAACCAAGATGAACAAGTCATGGCTCTCAGAGGACTTTTCTTCCCCTGGGTCAGCCAGGGGACGGGAAAGGCACGCGTATTTTTGAGAGTGCTTCATGCAAAGCATCTTTTTCTTTTTCAAAAGGGGGCTCAACCGATGCCAGTCAAGTGGGGTGTGTGTGGCCCAGTGAGTGGCAACGAGGGAGACTGTGGTTGGAGTCCCCTCGCTGTGTTTCTAAAAGAACCAAGATGAACAAGTCATGGCTCTCAGAGGACTTTTCTTCCCCGGGGTCAGCCAGGGGACGGGAAAGGCACGCGTATTTTTGAGAGTGCTTCATGCAAAGCATCTTTTTCTTTTTCAAAAGGGGGCTCAACCGATGCCAGTCAAGTGGGGTGTGTGTGGCCCAGTGAGTGGCAACGAGGGAGACTGTGGTTGGAGTCCCCTCGCTGTGTTTCTAAAAGAACCAAGATGAACAAGTCATGGCTCTCAGAGGACTTTTCTTCCCCTGGGTCAGCCAGGGGACGGGAAAGGCACGCGTATTTTTGAGAGTGCTTCATGCAAAGCATCTTTTTCTTTTTCAAAAGGGGGCTCAACCGATGCCAGTCAAGTGGGGTGTGTGTGGCCCAGTGAGTGGCAACGAGGGAGACTGTGGTTGGAGTCCCCTCGCTGTGTTTCTAAAAGAACCAAGATGAACAAGTCATGGCTCTCAGAGGACTTTTCTTCCCCTGGGTCAGCCAGGGGACGGGAAAGGCACGCGTATTTTTGAGAGTGCTTCATGCAAAGCATCTTTTTCTTTTTCAAAAGGGGGCTCAACCGATGCCAGTCAAGTGGGGTGTGTGTGGCCCAGTGAGTGGCAACGAGGGAGACTGTGGTTGGAGTCCCCTCGCTGTGTTTCTAAAAGAACCAAGATGAACAAGTCATGGCTCTCAGAGGACTTTTCTTCCCCGGGGTCAGCCAGGGGACGGGAAAGGCACGCGTATTTTTGAGAGTGCTTCATGCAAAGCATCTTTTTCTTTTTCAAAAGGGGGCTCAACCGATGCCAGTCAAGTGGGGTGTGTGTGGCCCAGTGAGTGGCAACGAGGGAGACTGTGGTTGGAGTCCCCTCGCTGTGTTTCTAAAAGAACCAAGATGAACAAGTCATGGCTCTCAGAGGACTTTTCTTCCCCGGGGTCAGCCAGGGGACGGGAAAGGCACGCGTATTTTTGAGAGTGCTTCATGCAAAGCATCTTTTTCTTTTTCAAAAGGGGGCTCAACCGATGCCAGTCAAGTGGGGTGTGTGTGGCCCAGTGAGTGGCAACGAGGGAGACTGTGGTTGGAGTCCCCTCGCTGTGTTTCTAAAAGAACCAAGATGAACAAGTCATGGCTCTCAGAGGACTTTTCTTCCCCTGGGTCAGCCAGGGGACGGGAAAGGCACGCGTATTTTTGAGAGTGCTTCATGCAAAGCATCTTTTTCTTTTTCAAAAGGGGGCTCAACCGATGCCAGTCAAGTGGGGTGTGTGTGGCCCAGTGAGTGGCAACGAGGGAGACTGTGGTTGGAGTCCCCTCGCTGTGTTTCTAAAAGAACCAAGATGAACAAGTCATGGCTCTCAGAGGACTTTTCTTCCCCTGGGTCAGCCAGGGGACGGGAAAGGCACGCGTATTTTTGAGAGTGCTTCATGCAAAGCATCTTTTTCTTTTTCAAAAGGGGGCTCAACCGATGCCAGTCAAGTGGGGTGTGTGTGGCCCAGTGAGTGGCAACGAGGGAGACTGTGGTTGGAGTCCCCTCGCTGTGTTTCTAAAAGAACCAAGATGAACAAGTCATGGCTCTCAGAGGACTTTTCTTCCCCTGGGTCAGCCAGGGGACGGGAAAGGCACGCGTATTTTTGAGAGTGCTTCATGCAAAGCATCTTTTTCTTTTTCAAAAGGGGGCTCAACCGATGCCAGTCAAGTGGGGTGTGTGTGGCCCAGTGAGTGGCAACGAGGGAGACTGTGGTTGGAGTCCCCTCGCTGTGTTTCTAAAAGAACCAAGATGAACAAGTCATGGCTCTCAGAGGACTTTTCTTCCCCGGGGTCAGCCAGGGGACGGGAAAGGCACGCGTATTTTTGAGAGTGCTTCATGCAAAGCATCTTTTTCTTTTTCAAAAGGGGGCTCAACCGATGCCAGTCAAGTGGGGTGTGTGTGGCCCAGTGAGTGGCAACGAGGGAGACTGTGGTTGGAGTCCCCTCGCTGTGTTTCTAAAAGAACCAAGATGAACAAGTCATGGCTCTCAGAGGACTTTTCTTCCCCGGGGTCAGCCAGGGGACGGGAAAGGCACGCGTATTTTTGAGAGTGCTTCATGCAAAGCATCTTTTTCTTTTTCAAAAGGGGGCTCAACCGATGCCAGTCAAGTGGGGTGTGTGTGGCCCAGTGAGTGGCAACGAGGGAGACTGTGGTTGGAGTCCCCTCGCTGTGTTTCTAAAAGAACCAAGATGAACAAGTCATGGCTCTCAGAGGACTTTTCTTCCCCTGGGTCAGCCAGGGGACGGGAAAGGCACGCGTATTTTTGAGAGTGCTTCATGCAAAGCATCTTTTTCTTTTTCAAAAGGGGGCTCAACCGATGCCAGTCAAGTGGGGTGTGTGTGGCCCAGTGAGTGGCAACGAGGGAGACTGTGGTTGGAGTCCCCTCGCTGTGTTTCTAAAAGAATCAAGATGAACAAGTCATGGCTCTCAGAGGACTTTTCTTCCCCTGGGTCAGCCAGGGGACGGGAAAGGCACGCGTATTTTTGAGAGTGCTTCATGCAAAGCATCTTTTTCTTTTTCAAAAGGGGGCTCAACCGATGCCAGTCAAGTGGGGTGTGTGTGGCCCAGTGAGTGGCAACGAGGGAGACTGTGGTTGGAGTCCCCTCGCTGTGTTTCTAAAAGAACCAAGATGAACAAGTCATGGCTCTCAGAGGACTTTTCTTCCCCGGGGTCAGCCAGGGGACGGGAAAGGCACGCGTATTTTTGAGAGTGCTTCATGCAAAGCATCTTTTTCTTTTTCAAAAGGGGGCTCAACCGATGCCAGTCAAGTGGGGTGTGTGTGGCCCAGTGAGTGGCAACGAGGGAGACTGTGGTTGGAGTCCCCTCGCTGTGTTTCTAAAAGAACCAAGATGAACAAGTCATGGCTCTCAGAGGACTTTTCTTCCCCTGGGTCAGCCAGGGGACGGGAAAGGCACGCGTATTTTTGAGAGTGCTTCATGCAAAGCATCTTTTTCTTTTTCAAAAGGGGGCTCAACCGATGCCAGTCAAGTGGGGTGTGTGTGGCCCAGTGAGTGGCAACGAGGGAGACTGTGGTTGGAGTCCCCTCGCTGTGTTTCTAAAAGAACCAAGATGAACAAGTCATGGCTCTCAGAGGACTTTTCTTCCCCGGGGTCAGCCAGGGGACGGGAAAGGCACGCGTATTTTTGAGAGTGCTTCATGCAAAGCATCTTTTTCTTTTTCAAAAGGGGGCTCAACCGATGCCAGTCAAGTGGGGTGTGTGTGGCCCAGTGAGTGGCAACGAGGGAGACTGTGGTTGGAGTCCCCTCGCTGTGTTTCTAAAAGAACCAAGATGAACAAGTCATGGCTCTCAGAGGACTTTTCTTCCCCGGGGTCAGCCAGGGGACGGGAAAGGCACGCGTATTTTTGAGAGTGCTTCATGCAAAGCATCTTTTTCTTTTTCAAAAGGGGGCTCAACCGATGCCAGTCAAGTGGGGTGTGTGTGGCCCAGTGAGTGGCAACGAGGGAGACTGTGGTTGGAGTCCCCTCGCTGTGTTTCTAAAAGAACCAAGATGAACAAGTCATGGCTCTCAGAGGACTTTTCTTCCCCTGGGTCAGCCAGGGGACGGGAAAGGCACGCGTATTTTTGAGAGTGCTTCATGCAAAGCATCTTTTTCTTTTTCAAAAGGGGGCTCAACCGATGCCAGTCAAGTGGGGTGTGGGTGGCCCAGTTAGTGGCAACGAGGGAGACTGTGTTTGGAGTCCCCTCGCTGTGTTTCTAAAAGAACCAAGATGAACAAGTCATGGCTCTCAGAGGACATTTCTTCCCCGGGGTCAGCCAGGGGACGGGAAAGGCATGCGTATTTTTGAGAGTGCTTCATGCAAAGCATCTTTTTCTTTTTCAAAAGGGGGCTCAACCGATGCCAGTCAAGTGGGGTGTGTGTGGCCCAGTGAGTGGCAACGAGGGAGACTGTGGTTGGAGTCCCCTCGCTGTGTTTCTAAAAGAACCAAGATGAACAAGTCATGGCTCTCAGAGGACTTTTCTTCCCCGGGGTCAGCCAGGGGACGGGAAAGGCACGCGTATTTTTGAGAGTGCTTCATGCAAAGCATCTTTTTCTTTTTCAAAAGGGGGCTCAACCGATGCCAGTCAAGTGGGGTGTGTGTGGCCCAGTGAGTGGCAACGAGGGAGACTGTGGTTGGAGTCCCCTCGCTGTGTTTCTAAAAGAACCAAGATGAACAAGTCATGGCTCTCAGAGGACTTTTCTTCCCCTGGGTCAGCCAGGGGACGGGAAAGGCACGCGTATTTTTGAGAGTGCTTCATGCAAAGCATCTTTTTCTTTTTCAAAAGGGGGCTCAACCGATGCCAGTCAAGTGGGGTGTGTGTGGCCCAGTTAGTGGCAACGAGGGAGACTGGTTGGAGTCCCCTCGCTGTGTTATACATGCTTTTAGAAGGGCATGACATGGCTTGGAGGTTGACTTTCATAAAATGCAAACTGTTGGCTACCAAAATGCTGCCTTTCCAACAACTGTGGTTATAGGCAATGAGGAACATACTGATGAAGATGAGACGCAGATACCCGATTGGGATGACAACTTAAATATTCGGTCAGGGCAAGAAGAAACTCGGTCTGAGGGGGAGGGGAGTGCAAACACAACAATTGATGATGAAGTTCTAGATCCCACCTACTGTCAACCCACAGTCAGACACTCGAGGAGGTCAATAGAGGCGGTGGAGGAGGATGCAACCGACGTCGAAGTAACCTGGCGCCTTCCTGGACACAGTCGGAGCACTGGTAGCACGTCTACAACTGCATTCTCAGCCACCACTCTGCCTCTGAGCATTATTCGGGGTGGATCAACAGGTCGCATGGCCTCTAAGCCTTGCCTAGCCTGGTCCTTTTTTGACATAAAAAAAGATCGGCCAAATTATGTGATCTGTAACATTTGCCATGGTTATCTTAGTAGAGGTCAAAACCTCAGCAGTTTGACAACTTCTTCCATGAATCGTCACATGAATAAATATCATATGGCCTGGTGGGAAGCTCACCGTGCTGCAATGCGGCCTAGTGGAGCCAACCATCCACCGCCTGCCCCTTCCAGGGCATCCGCGCGCTCGTCATCTTCTAGGACTGTGGGGACAGCTGTCACACCTGTTTTTCCACCCACAACTTCCACCACTGTAACCGCAACAGGCAGTTTGCTTGGTAGGTCGTCAGTTGGTTTGGAAGGGGAAACAAGTGAGTGTGTACAGCTCTCTCAGACATCGATAGCACCAACTTTGGATGAAGGCAACATCATGTCTCCGCCTGCACTTTCCTCCCAAAGCTGCATTTTTCCAGGGACACCCTACTGAACACCGTCTACACACAGCAGCCAGATCTCTGTCCCTCAGATGTGGTCAAATAAAAGGCCACTTCCTTCGACCCATGACAAAGCGAAGAGGTTGACTCTATCCCTCTGTAAGCTGTTGGCTACAGAAATGCTGCCTTTCCGCCTAGTGGACACACAGGATTTTAGAGACCTTATATCTGTCGCTGTGCCCCAGTACCAGATGCCTAGTCGCCACTACTTCTCTAAGAAAGGTGTGCCCGCGCTACACCAACATGTCGCACACAATATCACCGCTTCCTTGAGAAACTCTGTGTGTGAACGGGTGAATTTCACCACCGATACTTGGACCAGTAAGCATGGACAGGGACGTTACATGTCGCTGACTGGGCACTGGGTAACTATGGTGATAGATGGTGAAGGGTCTGCTGCACAAGTCTTGCCGTCCCCACGACTTGTGTGTCAATCCTCTGTCTGTCCAAGTTCCGCCACTGCTTCTGCATCCTCCACCTCATCTGGGTCCTCCACCTCCGCCCCAAGCCTGCCTGGTCAGGCCACCAGCGTTCTCACTGCGCAGAAGGAATCACGCACCCCTCATTACTATGCTGGCAGCAGAGCGCAACGGCATCAGGCGGTCTTTAGCTTGACATGTCTTGGGAATAAGAGTCACACAGCTGAGGAGTTGTGGTCAGCTCTGCGGTCCGAGTTTAATAAATGGTTGTCTCCACTCAACCTGCAGCCTGGTAAGGCCGTGTGCGACAATGCTGCAAACCTGGGTGCGGCCCTTCGCCTGGGCAAGGTGACACACGTGCCTTGTATGGCTCACGTGTTGAACCTTGTTGTCCAGCAATTTTTAACACACTATCCCGGCCTAGATGGCCTTCTGACCAGGGCACGGAAACTGTCTGCAGTGCTCACTTCCGCCGTTCAACCGCCGCAGCTGAGCGACTTGCATCGCTCCAGAAGTCTTTCGGCCTGCCGGTTCATCGCCTGAAATGCGATGTGGCGACACGCTGGAATTCAAGTCTCCACATGTTACAGCGACTGTGGCAGCACCGGCGAGCCCTGGTGCAATACGTCATGATGTATAGCCTGGGCCAACGAGATGCAGAAGTGGGGCAGATCACCCTGATGGAGTGATCTCAGATCAAGGACCTATGCACCGTTCTGCACAGTTTCGACATGGCGACGAATATGTTTAGCGCTGACAATGCCATTATCAGCATGACGATTACAGTCATTTACATGCTGGAGCACACGCTAAACACTATTCGGAGTCAGGGGGTGGGACAACAGGAAGGGGAGGAACTACAGGAGGATTCATATGCGCAAGACACAACAACATCACCAAGGTCCAGACGTTCATCATCACCAACGCGGCAGGCATGGGACCATGGGGGACAACAAGGGCGCATGGTAGCAGGCGAGATGTTGAGGAAGGTGCAGGAGGACATGAAGATAGGGAGGACGAACTGTCCATGGACATGGAAGACTCAGCAGATGAGGGGGACCTTGGTCAAATTTCAGTTGAAAGAGGTTGGGGGTAGATGACAGAGGAAGAAAGAACGTTTAGCACCTCTATGCCACAAACACAGCGTGGACTTGGTCCGCATGGCTGCGCAAGACACATGAGTGCCTTCTTGTTGCACTACCTCCAACATGACCCTCGTATTGTCAAAATTAGAAGTGATGATGACTACTGGCTTGCCACACTATTAGATCCCCGGGACAAGTCCAAATTTTGTGACATAATTCCACCCATAGAAAGGGACGCACGTATGCTGGAGTATCAGCATAAGCTGTTACTCGATCTTAGCTCGGCTTTTACACCAAACAACCGTGCAGGTGAAGGGAGTGATTCTCCCAGTTGTAACTTGACAAACATGGGACGGCATCGTCATCTTCAACAGTCTACCCGTACCAGTAGGACCGTATCTGGTGCTGGTAACAGCAATTTTATGGAATCTTTTCATAATTTTTTTAGACCCTCCTTTGCAAGGCCACCAGAGACAACAAGTCTGACACATAGTCAACGGATGGAGAGGATGATACAGGAGTATCTCCAAATGAACATCGATGCAATGACTTTGCAAATGGAGCCTTGCTCCTTTTGGGCTTCAAATCTAGAAAAATTGACAGAGCTCTCCAGTTACGCCTTGGATATTTTGTCGTGTGCAGCTGCCAGCGTTGTCTCTGAACGTGTCTTCAGTGCTGCTGGGTGTGTGCTGACAGATAAGCGCACGCGTCTGTCCAGTGACAATGTGGACAGACTGACGTTCATCAAAATGAACAAGTCATGGATCCAGAAGGAATTTACTACCCCTGTGTCATCCTGGGGAGAGTAAATGCTTGTGGATTTGGAATGTGCTTGATGCAAATCAAAACATCCTGTTTGCAACTAGGGCACAAGTGCTGCCACTGATGGGGTGTCTGTGTGCCCAATGTTGGGAAAAAAGGTAGACTCCGCTTGGAGTAACCCTTGCTTGCTGTGTTTTTTAAAAATGATACAAGATGAACAGATCTGAAGGCAAGATGAAGGCAACATCATGTCTCCGCCTGCACTTTTCTCACAAACCTGCATTTTTCCAGGGACACCCTACTCAACACCGTCTACAGACAGCAGCCAGATCTCTGTCCCTCAGATGTGGTCAAATAAAAGGCCACTTACTGCGACCCATGACAAAGCTAAGTGGTTGACTCTATCCCTCTGTAAGCTGTTGGCTACCGAAATGCTGCCTTTACGCGTAGTGGACACACAGGATTTTACGGACCTTATGTCTGTCGCTGTGCCCCAGTACCACATGCCCAATCACCACTGCTTCTCCAAGAAAAGCATGCCCGCGCTACACCAGCATGTCGCACACAACATCACCACTTCCTTGAGAAAATCTGTGTGCGACAGGGTGCATTTCAACACAGATACTTGGACCAGTAAGCATAGACAGGGTCATTACATGTCACTGACTGGGCACTGGCAAACTATGGTGAGAGATGGAGAAGGGTCTGCTGTACAAGTCTTGCCATCCCCACGAGTTGTTTCAATCCTTGTTCTGTATGTAGAAGTTAATACACTGCTTCTGCCTCTTCAACCTCGTGTGGGTCCTCTACCTTGGCGCAAACCCTGTGTGGTCAGGCCACCCTTCCTTGCAACTGCGCACAAGGACTACCACACACCTCCTTACTATGCTGGCAGCAGAGCTCAATGCCATCAGGCGGTCAAAGCTTTACTTTGAAATGTATGGGAAATGTGAGTCACACCGCTATTACAGAGAATAGTAGTCAGGCAGGGTCAAAACATTAATTGAGGAACAGGAACAGAATGGGACGGCCAGGAAAGAATCAGAAAACAAACAGAGGTGAAATGCGTATCGGCCAACAAGGTACATAAACAGCAAGCAGGAAAAGTAGTCAGGTAACAAGCACACAAAATCATAAAACTGAACTGGGGGTAAAATTAACCAGAGGTTCATAGCATAACCTGCGTCCACCTGCGCCGCTGGCATCGACTACTCTCCCATCATCAGCACTATTCATGAAAGGAACACGTTGTCACCTGGCGACCGGAGTACAAATTGACGGAGCGGACTCCGTTGGTGACTTAACAGCCGTGTGCGGCAATGATGCAAACCTGGCTGCGGGCCATCCTCAGGGCAATGTGACACACGTGCCTTTTAGGGCTCACGTGTTGAACCGAATTCGCCAGCAATTTTTAAAACACCATCACGGCCTACATGGCCTTGTGCAGTGGGCACGCTCGCTATGTGCTCACTTCCATCGTGCGCACACAGCAGCTCAACAACTTTCATCACTCCGGAAGTCTTAGGGTCTGGCAGTTAAACGCCGTAAATGCGATGCTTCGACACGCAGGAATTGGAATCTGCACATGTTGCAGCGTGTGTGGCAGCACCGCAGAGCCCTGCTGAAATACGGTAAGACATATAGCCTGGGATAACTTGATCCAGAGGTGGTGCAGATCACGCTGCTGGAGTGGTGTCAGATCAAGGACCTATGCACCCTGCTACACAGTTTTGAAATGTCGACGAAGATGTTTAGCACTGGCAATGTCATTCTCAGCGTGACAATTCTGGTCATCTACATGATGGAGCACACTGTAATTATTATTCTGAGTCAGGTGTTGGGACAAGAGGAAGGGGAGGAAGTACAGGAGGAGTCATATGCGGAAGGGATAACAAGATCTACGAGGTCCAGATGGTCAGCGGCACCTATGCGGCATTCATGGTGAGGGAGAGGGATTAACAAGGGCGCATAGTATCAGCAAAAAGTGTTGATGAAAGTGCAGGAGCCCATGAAGAAATGGAGGACGAACTGGCGATGGGCATGGAAGACTCAGCAGATGAGTGAGAGCTTGCTCACATTTCGGTTGTGCGAGGTTGTGGGTAGAGGGCAGAGGAAGGATGCACGATTCTCACCTCTCTGCCACCAACACACCAAGGACTTGGTCCTCCTGGATGCACAAGACACATGAGCGCCTTCTTGCTGCACTACCTACATGACCCTCGGATTGTATGAATTTGAACTAATCCTGAATACTGGGTTGCCACACTGTTAGATCCCCGGTACAAGACAAAATTTGGCGAACTAATTCCTGCCATAGAAATAGACGCACGTATACAGGAGTATCTGCAGAATGTGGTACGCAATCTTAGATCTACTTGTCCACTAAACACCAGTGCTGCACAGAGTGAATCTCAACGCTTTGTCATGGATAGGAGGAAATGGTCTTTTACTTGTCCACATCGGAGGGACCGAGGGATGGCTGCTGTGCTGAGATGGCGTTGAGTACGGTGTCCCTGCACAGTTGCACTTTTGGTCATATCCCAAAATGAGTTGAAAAAGGACAGATGCTGTTGGAAAGGGGAACAGGTGTGTTGGAAAGGGGAAAAAAGTTTTGGTCCGTGGATTTGGTGGTTAAGCAACTGTAACATTTGCTGAAGAAACAACATCTGTTACAGTGGGACTGGCAGATTTGGATAAAGTGGTATATAATCTGTGACCGCTATATAACGAAAATTAATAAGAAAAGAAAGAGAAAGGTATATATCCCCATCAGCAGTCAGTGTCCACCGTGCTCCCAGTTGGAAAAGGAGAGGTTGGCAACTTGAAGGTTTGGTGGAGGATACAGAGCTGTGTGGCTATGAAACTAATAGTAGCCTGAACCGAGTTAGACGCCATTCGGATCTGGAGACTGTGAGCCCTGTTAGCGTCACAGGGTCCACATGCCCACCCAGCCCAGGAACTCCCTGTTAACAACACAGGGGCCATTGAGTACGCTGACCGTGTGCGTAGGGGCCACACCTGTGGACAGCAGGCGCATCAGCAGCAGCAGGCCTGTTAATGCCACTTGGCTGCACAAGCAGGACTGTTAGGACAGGAGCTGGTCTTAACCGTTCTGCGTTACCAACTGTGGTGGTGGCCTGCATCCACCACCCGATCCCTGCCTACCTCTGGCCTAAAGCCGCAATGGGTTCAACACATGGAGGTGTGCTCTTTCGGAGCATAATAGAAGACTGCGCACCTCCTTGTTGGCTCCAGCCCCTTTTATAACCTGGGTCCGCCCCAAACCAGGGTGAACCACAATGCACCTCCTGGAGACAAAAGTAGAGTGACACGTCATGAGTGGCATAACTAGAGTCCTATTTGGAAACGCAACTTCAATGATGACCTCATGGCTGCCATGACCCAAACACCTCACCAGTCATCGTCTGAGCATCAATAATGCGGTGACAAGTCATAGGTGTGGGCCTCTGCAAGCCATTTGGGAGGACACCTGATGCCCTGTGGTCTATATGGGACCCCCACATCAGGGCCAGGGCCAAAGAGTTCATTACCGGACCATGAACCACGAACCGCGCTCAACTCTATTAATAAGGTGGCATTAAGATAAATGAAATATATCTTCTCGGTCTTCTCGTTTTCTTGCTGAGTTGTGCCAATGGACAGAGTTTTTCTAGACATTTGCTATTGGAAACTCAGGGAACCAAAGCTCCTGGATAGAGTTGAGCGCGGTTCGTGGTTCGTGGTTCTCCAGTTCTAGGCTCGAGTGATTTTGGGGCATGTTCTAGATCGAACTAGAACTCGAGCTTTTTGCAAAAGCTCGATAGTTCTAGAAACGTTCGAGAACGGTTCTAGCAGCCAAAAAACAGCTAAATCATAGCTTGGTTTCTGCTGTAATAGTGTAAGTCACTCTGTGAATCAAACTATTAGCACATTTCAGTGTATAGTGTGCGTGAACAGCGCCTTCAGATCACTGCTGCTTCTATAATGGCGTCACTGTCGCAGCTCCGTCCTCCTGAGTCCTATAGCCGATACAGCTGTATGCGCTGCATACACAGCGTTAGACAGCATAGGGAGAGCACTTTATAGCAGTCCTTTTAAGGGCTCAAACCGGCAGGGTCAGAGAGCCATAGGTGACAGGTCCTGCAAACAGCAACAGCATCTGTGTAGCCAAGGTCAGGGATTTCCTCCCTGCATTTCACCATTAGGAGGAAATAGAAAGGCAGGCTTCCATTCCTCTACCAATTTGGGATGTATTCCATCTGTCTAGATTTTGGCGGTTGGTGACTGTTCACATTGAGTCATCAGGCTTTGTCCACAGGCTATATACTTCATGCAGCATTTGCTTGGACCTGTCCCGCCCACAGCCATGACTCAGTCATGGGTACGGGATTGAAATAGACCAGGTGAGTGCTGCTGAGAGCAGTTCTACTATTCATATGTGAGGCCGTATGGCACATTTTATAAAAATATTTTAGTGTAGGACTGCCTCTAATGAGATTTGCCGTGACGTGGCGAGGCAGCTCAAGAAATTGCAATTTTTTGCCAAAAATCTCAAAAATTTTTTTATAATAAGTACAGTTTGGAATGTTTAGTGCTGAAGTGCACATTTGGTGCTGGCTTTTTGTTTTTTCTTCATTGAATTGGTCGGTGGGTGACCTCCACCTTGCTATGCACCCCAATTTGGGATGTATTCCATCTGTCTAGATTTTGGCGGTTGGTGACTGTTCACATTGAGTCATCAGGCTTTGTCCACAGGCTATATACTTCATGCAGCATTTGCTTGGACCTGTCCCGCCCACAGCCATGACTCAGTCATGGGTACGGGATTGAAATAGACCAGGTGAGTGCTGCTGAGAGCAGTTCTACTATTCATATGTGAGGCCGTATGGCACATTTTATAAAAATATTTTAGTGTAGGACTGCCTCTAATGAGATTTGCCGTGACGTGGCGAGGCAGCTCAAGAAATTGCAATTTTTTGCCAAAAATCTCAAAAAAAAATTTTTTATAATAAGTACAGTTTGGAATGTTTAGTGCTGAAGTGCACATTTGGTGCTGGCTTTTTGTTTTTTCTTCATTGAATTGGTCGGTGGGTGACCTCCACCTTGCTATGCACCCCAATTTGGGATGTATTCCATCTGTCTAGATTTTGGCGGTTGGTGACTGTTCACATTGAGTCATCAGGCTTTGTCCACAGGCTATATACTTCATGCAGCATTTGCTTGGACCTGTCCCGCCCACAGCCATGACTCAGTCATGGGTACGGGATTGAAATAGACCAGGTGAGTGCTGCTGAGAGCAGTTCTACTATTCATATGTGAGGCCGTATGGCACATTTTATAAAAATATTTTAGTGTAGGACTGCCTCTAATGAGATTTGCCGTGACGTGGCGAGGCAGCTCAAGAAATTGCAATTTTTTGCCAAAAATCTCAAAAATTTTTTTATAATAAGTACAGTTTGGAATGTTTAGTGCTGAAGTGCACATTTGGTGCTGGCTTTTTGTTTTTTCTTCATTGAATTGGTCGGTGGGTGACCTCCACCTTGCTATGCACCCCAATTTGGGATGTATTCCATCTGTCTAGATTTTGGCGGTTGGTGACTGTTCACATTGAGTCATCAGGCTTTGTCCACAGGCTATATACTTCATGCAGCATTTGCTTGGACCTGTCCCGCCCACAGCCATGACTCAGTCATGGGTACGGGATTGAAATAGACCAGGTGAGTGCTGCTGAGAGCAGTTCTACTATTCATATGTGAGGCCGTATGGCACATTTTATAAAAATATTTTAGTGTAGGACTGCCTCTAATGAGATTTGCCGTGACGTGGCGAGGCAGCTCAAGAAATTGCAATTTTTTGCCAAAAATCTCAAAAATTTTTTTATAATAAGTACAGTTTGGAATGTTTAGTGCTGAAGTGCACATTTGGTGCTGGCTTTTTGTTTTTTCTTCATTGAATTGGTCGGTGGGTGACCTCCACCTTGCTATGCACCCCAATTTGGGATGTATTCCATCTGTCTAGATTTTGGCGGTTGGTGACTGTTCACATTGAGTCATCAGGCTTTGTCCACAGGCTATATACTTCATGCAGCATTTGCTTGGACCTGTCCCGCCCACAGCCATGACTCAGTCATGGGTACGGGATTGAAATAGACCAGGTGAGTGCTGCTGAGAGCAGTTCTACTATTCATATGTGAGGCCGTATGGCACATTTTATAAAAATATTTTAGTGTAGGACTGCCTCTAATGAGATTTGCCGTGACGTGGCGAGGCAGCTCAAGAAATTGCAATTTTTTGCCAAAAATCTCAAAAATTTTTTTATAATAAGTACAGTTTGGAATGTTTAGTGCTGAAGTGCACATTTGGTGCTGGCTTTTTGTTTTTTCTTCATTGAATTGGTCGGTGGGTGACCTCCACCTTGCTATGCACCCCAATTTGGGATGTATTCCATCTGTCTAGATTTTGGCGGTTGGTGACTGTTCACATTGAGTCATCAGGCTTTGTCCACAGGCTATATACTTCATGCAGCATTTGCTTGGACCTGTCCCGCCCACAGCCATGACTCAGTCATGGGTACGGGATTGAAATAGACCAGGTGAGTGCTGCTGAGAGCAGTTCTACTATTCATATGTGAGGCCGTATGGCACATTTTATAAAAATATTTTAGTGTAGGACTGCCTCTAATGAGATTTGCCGTGACGTGGCGAGGCAGCTCAAGAAATTGCAATTTTTTGCCAAAAATCTCAAAAATTTTTTTATAATAAGTACAGTTTGGAATGTTTAGTGCTGAAGTGCACATTTGGTGCTGGCTTTTTGTTTTTTCTTCATTGAATTGGTCGGTGGGTGACCTCCACCTTGCTATGCACCCCAATTTGGGATGTATTCCATCTGTCTAGATTTTGGCGGTTGGTGACTGTTCACATTGAGTCATCAGGCTTTGTCCACAGGCTATATACTTCATGCAGCATTTGCTTGGACCTGTCCCGCCCACAGCCATGACTCAGTCATGGGTACGGGATTGAAATAGACCAGGTGAGTGCTGCTGAGAGCAGTTCTACTATTCATATGTGAGGCCGTATGGCACATTTTATAAAAATATTTTAGTGTAGGACTGCCTCTAATGAGATTTGCCGTGACGTGGCGAGGCAGCTCAAGAAATTGCAATTTTTTGCCAAAAATCTCAAAAATTTTTTTATAATAAGTACAGTTTGGAATGTTTAGTGCTGAAGTGCACATTTGGTGCTGGCTTTTTGTTTTTTCTGTTTTTACTCAGTGTACCTAGTGGCATCCTATACGTGGCTATTGGACTTTGCTATAGTCCCACTAGTGCCAAGACATTTGCAGAGCGCATCTGCCTGCGTTGCACACTCCAACTAATTTTAACTTAGCCATTATACTAGCAAACACTCAGTGTACCTAGTGGCATCCTATACGTGGCTATTGGACTTTGCTATAGTCCCACTAGTGCCAAGACATTTGCAGAGCGCATCTGCCTGCGTTGCACACTCCAACTAATTATAAGTAAGCCATTATACTAGCAAACACTCAGTGTACCTAGTGGCATCCTATCTGTGGCTATTGGACTTTGCTATAGTCCCACTAGTGCAAAGACATTTGCAGAGCACGTCTGCCTGCATTGCACACTCCAACTTTTTTAAACTAAGCAATTTTACTAGCAAACACTCAGTGTACCTAGTGGCATCCTATACGTGGCTATTGGACTTTGCTATAGTCCCACTAGTGCCAAGACATTTGCAGAGCGCATCTGCCTGCGTTGCACACTCCAACTAATTATAAGTAAGCCATTATACTAGCAAACACTCAGTGTACCTAGTGGCATCCTATCTGTGGCTATTGGACTTTGCTATAGTCCCACTAGTGCAAAGACATTTGCAGAGCACGTCTGCCTGCATTGCACACTCCAACTTTTTTAAACTAAGCAATTTTACTAGCAAACACTCAGTGTACCTAGTGGCATCCTATACGTGGCTATTGGACTTTGCTATAGTCCCACTAGTGCCAAGACATTTGCAGAGCGCATCTGCCTGCGTTGCACACTCCAACTAATTATAAGTAAGCCATTATACTAGCAAACACTCAGTGTACCTAGTGGCATCCTATCTGTGGCTATTGGACTTTGCTATAGTCCCACTAGTGCCAAGACATTTGCAGAGCGCATCTGCCTGCGTTGCACACTCCAACCAATTATAAGTAAGCCATTATACTAGCAAACAGTCAGTGTACCTAGTGGCATCCTATACGTGGCTATTGGACCTTGCTATAGTCCCACTAGTGCCAAGACATTTGCAGAGCGCATCTGCCTGCGTTGCACACTCCAACTAATTATAAGTAAGCCATTATACTAGCAAACACTCAGTGTACCTAGTGGCATCCTATACGTGGCTATTGGACCTTGCTATAGTCCCACTAGTGCCAAGACATTTGCAGAGCGCATCTGCCTGCGTTGCACACTCCAACTAATTATAAGTAAGCCATTATACTAGCAAACACTCAGTGTACCTAGTGGCATCCTATCTGTGGCTATTGGACTTTGCTATAGTCCCACTAGTGCCAAGACATTTGCAGAGCGCATCTGCCTGCGTTGCACACTCCAACTAATTATAAGTAAGCCATTATACTAGCAAACACTCAGTGTACCTAGTGGCATCCTATACGTGGCTATTGGACCTTGCTATAGTCCCACTAGTGCCAAGACATTTGCAGAGCGCATCTGCCTGCGTTGCACACTCCAACTAATTATAAGTAAGCCATTATACTAGCAAACACTCAGTGTACCTAGTGGCATCCTATACGTGGCTATTGGACCTTGCTATAGTCCCACTAGTGCCAAGACATTTGCAGAGCGCATCTGCCTGCGTTGCACACTCCAACTAATTATAAGTAAGCCATTATACTAGCAAAAACTCAGTGTACCTAGTGGCATCCTATCTGTGGCTATTGGACTTTGCTATAGTCCCACTAGTGCAAAGACATTTGCAGAGCACGTCTGCCTGCATTGCACACTCCAACTTTTTTAAACTAAGCAATTTTACTAGCAAACACTCAGTGTACCTAGTGGCATCCTATACGTGGCTATTGGACTTTGCTATAGTCCCACTAGTGCCAAGACATTTGCAGAGCGCATCTGCCTGCGTTGCACACTCCAACTAATTTTAACTTAGCCATTATACTAGCAAACACTCAGTGTACCTAGTGGCATCCTATACGTGGCTATTGGACTTTGCTATAGTCCCACTAGTGCCAAGACATTTGCAGAGCGCATCTGCCTGCGTTGCACACTCCAACTAATTATAAGTAAGCCATTATACTAGCAAACACTCAGTGTACCTAGTGGCATCCTATACGTGGCTATTGGACCTTGCTATAGTCCCACTAGTGCCAAGACATTTGCAGAGCGCATCTGCCTGCGTTGCACACTCCAACTAATTATAAGTAAGCCATTATACTAGCAAACACTCAGTGTACCTAGTGGCATCCTATACGTGGCTATTGGACTTTGCTATAGTCCCACTAGTGCCAAGACATTTGCAGAGCGCATCTGCCTGCGTTGCACACTCCAACTAATTATAAGTAAGCCATTATACTAGCAAACACTCAGTGTACCTAGTGGCATCCTATACCTGGCTATTGGACTTTGCTATAGTCCCACTAGTGCCAAGACATTTGCAGAGCGCATCTGCCTGCGTTGCACACTCCAACTAATTATAAGTAAGCCATTATACTAGCAAACACTCAGTGTACCTAGTGGCATCCTATACGTGGCTATTGGACTTTGCTATAGTCCCACTAGTGCCAAGACATTTGCAGAGCGCATCTGCCTGCGTTGCACACTCCAACTAATTTTAACTTAGCCATTATACTAGCAAACACTCAGTGTACCTAGTGGCATCCTATACGTGGCTATTGGACTTTGCTATAGTCCCACTAGTGCCAAGACATTTGCAGAGCGCATCTGCCTGCGTTGCACACTCCAACTTATTATAAGTAAGCCATTATACTAGCAAACACTCAGTGTACCTAGTGGCATCCTATACGTGGCTATTGGACTTTGCTATAGTCCCACTAGTGCCAAGACATTTGCAGAGCGCATCTGCCTGCGTTGCACACTCCAACTAATTTTAACTTAGCCATTATACTAGCAAACACTCAGTGTACCTAGTGGCATCCTATACGTGGCTATTGGACTTTGCTATAGTCCCACTAGTGCCAAGACATTTGCAGAGCGCATCTGCCTGCGTTGCACACTCCAACTCATTATAACTAAGTTGCATTGTCAGGGATATTTATTCTTTATTATTCTGCTGTTAATAAAGCTAGACCACCACTGCAATCTTCACCACCTCTCAATTTTTTCTACCACATTTTCAGTCCACAATCTTGTCGCAATCAACATGAGTGGCAAAATGACAGATGCTGGTGGAAAGGGGAAGAGGCGTGGTGGAAAAGGCAAAAAAGGTTTTGTCTGTGGGGAAAGTGGCAAAGCTCCATTATCATCTGCTGAAGATAGACCATCTACCAGCAAAAGTAAGATGTCTACTACTTACCGTGGACAATCCGATGTGCTCCCTTTTTTACGGACACGAACAACAGGAAGAAAGGTAGATGATGGGCAAAAAAGGAAAATGCTTGAATGGATCTCAAGTGGTCCAACAAGTGCCCTCTCAGCCACTTCAAGTACCGCATCCAAAAAACACCAGTCCTCTGAGTTGTCATCCCAATCACACTTGATTTCTCCCAGCTCTGAAGTCTCCATCAGCCCTGCACAGTATGGTGGAACTGAGATGGCTGAGTCTGCAGAGCTGTTCAGTCACACTATAGCCTGGGAATCAGAGGTCTGCTCCCAAGCTACAGTGAGTACAGAACAGGAAATGGTCTGCAGTGATGCCCAGAACCTTTGTGACTCTGATTCAGGCCGTGAGGACCAAGTTTCTGAGCATAATGTTGACCCTTTGTCACAAACTGTAACACCTGTGGTTATAGACAATGAGGAACATACTGATGAAGATGAGACGCAGATACCCGATTGGGATGACAACTTAAATATTCGGTCAGGGCAAGAAGAGGCTCGGTCTGAGGGGGAGGGGAGTGCAAACACAACAATTGATGATGAAGTTCTAGATCCCACCTACTGTCAACCCCCAGTCAGGCACTCGAGGAGGTCAACAGAGGCGGTGGAGGAGGATGCAACCGACGACGAAGTTACCTTGCGCCTTCCTGGACAGAGTCGGAGCACTGGTAGCACGTCTACAACTGCATCCTCAGCCACCACTCTGCCTATGAGCATTATTCGGGGTGGATCAACAGGTCGCATGGCCTCTAAGCCTTGCCTAGCCTGGTCCTTTTTTGACATAGAAAAAGATCACCCAAATCATGTGATATGTAAAATTTGTCATGATTCTCTTAGTAGAGGTCAAAACCTCAGCAGTTTGACAACTTCTTCCATGAATCGTCACATGAATAAATATCATAGGTCCCGGTGGGAAGCTCACTGTGCTGCAATGCTGCAAGAGCGAACCATCCACCGCCCGCACCTTCCAGTGCATCCGCGCGCTCTTCATCTTCTAGGACTGTGGGGACAGCTGTCACACCTGTTTTTCCACGCCAAACTTCCACCACTGTAACCGCAACAGGCAGTTTGCTTGTAAGGTCGTCAGTTGGTTTGGAAGGGGAAACAAGTGAGTGTGTACAGCTCTCTCAGACATCGATAGCACCAACGTTGGATGAAGGCAACATCATGTCTCCGCCTGCACTTTCCTCACAAACCTGCATTTTTCCAGGGACACCCTACTCAACACCGTCTACACACAGCAGCCAGATCTCTGTCCCTCAGATGTGGTCAAATAAAAGGCCACTTCCTCCGACCCATGACAAAGCTAAGAGGTTGACTCTATCCCTCTGTAAGCTGTTGGCTACCGAAATGCTGCCTTTCCGCCTAGTGGACACACAGGATTTTAGAGACCTTATGTCTGTCGCTGTGCCCCAGTACCAGATGCCTAGTCGCCACTACTTCTCTAAGAAAGGTGTGCCCGCGCTACACCAGCATGTCGCACACAACATCACCACTTCCTTGAGAAACTCTGTGTGTGAACGGGTGCATTTCACCACCGATACTTGGACCAGTAAGCATGGACAGGGACGTTACATGTCGCTGACTGGGCACTGGGTAACTATGGTGATAGATGGTGAAGGGTCTGCTGCACAAGTCTTGCCGTCCCCACGACTTGTGTGTCAATCCTCTGTCTGTCCAAGTTCCGCCACAGCTTCTGCATCCTCCACCTCATCTGGGTCCTCCACCTCCGCCCCAAGCCTGCCTGGTCAGGCCACCAGCGTTCTCACTGCGCAGAAGGAATCACGCACAAGTGGGCGGGGCCTGTTCTTCGTGTTTCCTAAGCTAGGAGTCAGGTCTCCTTGTGTCTCTGTGATATACTTACCTATCTCTCTTCTAGAGCCGCTCCTGCCTCGCCATCCGGTCCTGCCGATTCCCGAACCCCGAACGCTGACTATCTGCCATCCCGTCAGTCCGTACCATCTCTGATCCCTGTGGTGACCCGTCCTCTCGCTCCATCGGTTCCGGACTGTTGATGTGACGATTCATGGAAGAAGTTGTCAAACTGCTGAGGTTTTGACCTCTACTAAGAGAATCATGACAAATTTTACATATCACATGATTTGGGCGATCTTTTTCTATGTCAAAAAAGGACCAGGCTAGGCAAGGCTTAGAGGCCATGCGACCTGTTGATCCACCCCGAATAATGCTCATAGGCAGAGTGGTGGCTGAGGATGCAGTTGTAGACGTGCTACCAGTGCTCCGACTCTGTCCAGGAAGGCGCAAGGTAACTTCGTCGTCGGTTGCATCCTCCTCCACCGCCTCTGTTGACCTCCTCAAGTGCCTGAATGGGGAATGACAGTAGGTGGGATCTAGAACTCCATCATCAATTGTTGTGTTTGCACTCCCCTCCCCCTCAGACCGAGCCTCTTCTTGCCCTGACCGAATATTTAAGTTGTCATCCCAATCGGGTATCTGCGTCTCATCTTCATCAGTATGTTCCTCATTGTCTATAACCACAGGTGTTACAGTTTGTGACAAAGGGTCAACATTATGCTCAGAAACTTGGTCCTCACGGCCTGAATCAGAGTCACAAAGGTTCTGGGCATCACTGCAGACCATTTCCTGTTCTGTACTCACTGTAGCTTGGGAGCAGACCTCTGATTCCCAGGCTATAGTGTGAATGAACAGCTCTGCAGACTCAGCCATCTCAGTTCCACCATACTGTGCAGGGCTGATGGAGACTTCAGAGCTGGGAGAAATCAAGTGTGATTGGGATGACAACTCAGAGGACTGGTGTTTTTTGGATGCGGTACTTGAAGTGGCTGAGAGGGCATTTGTTGGACCACTTGAGATCCATTCAAGCATTTTCCTTTTTTGCCCATCATCTACCTTTCTTCCTGTTGTTCGTGTCCGTAAAAAAGGGAGCACATCGGATTGTCCACGGTAAGTAGTAGACATCTTACTTTTGCTGGTAGATGGTCTATCTTCAGCAGATGATAATGGAGCTTTGCCACTTTCCCCACAGACAAAACCTTTTTTGCCTTTTCCACCACGCCTCTTCCCCTTTCCACCAGCATCTGTCATTTTGCCACTCATGTTGATTGCGACAAGATTGTGGACTGAAAATGTGGTAGTAAAAATTGAGAGGTGGTGAAGATTGCAGTGGTGGTCTAGCTTTATTAACAGCAGAATAATAAAGAATAAATATCCCTGACAATGCAACTTAGTTATAATGAGTTGGAGTGTGCAACGCAGGCAGATGCGCTCTGCAAATGTCTTGGCACTAGTGGGACTATAGCAAAGTCCAATAGCCACGTATAGGATGCCACTAGGTACACTGAGTGTTTGCTAGTATAATGGCTAAGTTAAAATTAGTTGGAGTGTGCAACGCAGGCAGATGCGCTCTGCAAATGTCTTGGCACTAGTGGGACTATAGCAAAGTCCAATAGCCACGTATAGGATGCCACTAGGTACACTGAGTGTTTGCTAGTATAATGGCTTACTTATAATTAGTTGGAGTGTGCAACGCAGGCAGATGCGCTCTGCAAATGTCTTGGCACTAGTGGGACTATAGCAAAGTCCAATAGCCACGTATAGGATGCCACTAGGTACACTGAGTGTTTGCTAGTATAATGGCTAAGTTAAAATTAGTTGGAGTGTGCAACGCAGGCAGATGCGCTCTGCAAATGTCTTGGCACTAGTGGGACTATAGCAAAGTCCAATAGCCACGTATAGGATGCCACTAGGTACACTGAGTGTTTGCTAGTATAATGGCTTACTTATAATTAGTTGGAGTGTGCAACGCAGGCAGATGCGCTCTGCAAATGTCTTGGCACTAGTGGGACTATAGCAAAGTCCAATAGCCACGTATAGGATGCCACTAGGTACACTGAGTGTTTGCTAGTATAATGGCTTACTTATAATTAGTTGGAGTGTGCAACGCAGGCAGATGCGCTCTGCAAATGTCTTGGCACTAGTGGGACTATAGCAAAGTCCAATAGCCACAGATAGGATGCCACTAGGTACACTGAGTGTTTGCTAGTATAATGGCTTACTTATAATTAGTTGGAGTGTGCAACGCAGGCAGATGCACTCTGCAAATGTCTTGGCACTAGTGGAACTATAGCAAGGTCCAATAGCCACGTATAGGATGCCACTAGGTACACTGAGTGTTTGCTAGTATAATGGCTTACTTATAATTAGTTGGAGTGTGCAACGCAGGCAGATGCGCTCTGCAAATGTCTTGGCACTAGTGGGACTATAGCAAAGTCCAATAGCCACGTATAGGATGCCACTAGGTACACTGAGTGTTTGCTAGTATAATGGCTTACTTATAATTAGTTGGAGTGTGCAACGCAGGCAGATGCGCTCTGCAAATGTCTTGGCACTAGTGGGACTATAGCAAGGTCCAATAGCCACGTATAGGATGCCACTAGGTACACTGAGTGTTTGCTAGTATAATGGCTTACTTATAATTAGTTGGAGTGTGCAACGCAGGCAGATGCGCTCTGCAAATGTCTTGGCACTAGTGGGACTATAGCAAAGTCCAATAGCCACGTATAGGATGCCACTAGGTACACTGAGTGGTTGCTAGTATAATGGCTAAGTTAAAATTAGTTGGAGTGTGCAACGCAGGCAGATGCGCTCTGCAAATGTCTTGGCACTAGTGGGACTATAGCAAAGTCCAATAGCCACGTATAGGATGCCACTAGGTACACTGAGTGTTTGCTAGTAAAATTGCTTAGTTTAAAAAAGTTGGAGTGTGCAATGCAGGCAGACGTGCTCTGCAAATGTCTTTGCACTAGTGGGACTATAGCAAAGTCCAATAGCCACAGATAGGATGCCACTAGGTACACTGAGTTTTTGCTAGTATAATGGCTTACTTATAATTAGTTGGAGTGTGCAACGCAGGCAGATGCGCTCTGCAAATGTCTTGGCACTAGTGGGACTATAGCAAGGTCCAATAGCCACGTATAGGATGCCACTAGGTACACTGAGTGTTTGCTAGTATAATGGCTTACTTATAATTAGTTGGAGTGTGCAACGCAGGCAGATGCGCTCTGCAAATGTCTTGGCACTAGTGGGACTATAGCAAGGTCCAATAGCCACGTATAGGATGCCACTAGGTACACTGAGTGTTTGCTAGTATAATGGCTAAGTTAAAATTAGTTGGAGTGTGCAACGCAGGCAGATGCGCTCTGCAAATGTCTTGGCACTAGTGGGACTATAGCAAAGTCCAATAGCCACGTATAGGATGCCACTAGGTACACTGAGTGTTTGCTAGTATAATGGCTTACTTATAATTAGTTGGAGTGTGCAACGCAGGCAGATGCGCTCTGCAAATGTCTTGGCACTAGTGGGACTATAGCAAAGTCCAATAGCCACGTATAGGATGCCACTAGGTACACTGAGTGTTTGCTAGTATAATGGCTTACTTATAATTAGTTGGAGTGTGCAACGCAGGCAGATGCGCTCTGCAAATGTCTTGGCACTAGTGGGACTATAGCAAAGTCCAATAGCCACAGATAGGATGCCACTAGGTACACTGAGTGTTTGCTAGTATAATGGCTTACTTATAATTAGTTGGAGTGTGCAACGCAGGCAGATGCGCTCTGCAAATGTCTTGGCACTAGTGGAACTATAGCAAGGTCCAATAGCCACGTATAGGATGCCACTAGGTACACTGAGTGTTTGCTAGTATAATGGCTTACTTATAATTAGTTGGAGTGTGCAACGCAGGCAGATGCGCTCTGCAAATGTCTTGGCACTAGTGGGACTATAGCAAAGTCCAATAGCCACGTATAGGATGCCACTAGGTACACTGAGTGTTTGCTAGTATAATGGCTAAGTTAAAATTAGTTGGAGTGTGCAACGCAGGCAGATGCGCTCTGCAAATGTCTTGGCACTAGTGGGACTATAGCAAAGTCCAATAGCCACGTATAGGATGCCACTAGGTACACTGAGTGTTTGCTAGTAAAATTGCTTAGTTTAAAAAAGTTGGAGTGTGCAATGCAGGCAGACGTGCTCTGCAAATGTCTTTGCACTAGTGGGACTATAGCAAAGTCCAATAGCCACAGATAGGATGCCACTAGGTACACTGAGTGTTTGCTAGTATAATGGCTTAGTTATAATGAGTTGGAGTGTGCAGAGGACAGGAGGGTACAGTGGCAGGATTGTGGTGCTCTGGGTAGAGGAATGGAAGCCTGCCTTTCTATTCCCTCCTAATGGTGAAATGCAGGGAGGAAATCCCTGACCTTGGCTACACAGATGCTGTTGCTGTTTGCAGGACCTGTCACCTATGGCTCTCTGACCCTGCCGGTTTGAGCCCTTAAAAGGACTGCTATAAAGTGCTCTCCCTATGCTGTCTAACGCTGTGTATGCAGCGCATACAGCTGTATCGGCTATAGGACTCAGGAGGACGGAGCTGCGACAGTGATGTCTGACACCAAAGACGCAGAAGGCAGATAATGGCGTCCGTGAAGAAAATGTCCGGTTTTATAATGCAGGGACATGTGACATGCAGATCCTATCACACATGCCGTTGCTTCTCTGGCTCAAAGTCAACTTAGCTGTGTGTGTGTCTGTGATTGGCTGACATGCTGGCCCGCCCCACAAGACGCGCGCACTTAGGGAAGGAAGACAAGAAAAAAAAAAAAAATATGGCGATCGCCATTATAGAAACAGCAGTGATCTGAAGGCGCTGTTCACGCACACTATACACTGAAATGTGATAATAGTTTGATTCACAGAGTGACTTACACTATTACAGCAGAAACCAAGCTATGATTTAGCTGTTTTTTGGCTGCTAGAACCGTTCTCGAACGTTTCTAGAACTATCGAGCTTTTGCAAAAAGCTCGAGTTCTAGTTCGATCTAGAACATGCCCCAAAATCACTCGAGCCTAGAACTGGAGAACCACGAACCACGAACCGCGCTCAACTCTATCCAGGAGCTTTGGTTCCCTGAGTTTCCAATAGCAAATGTCTAGAAAAAACTCTGTCCATTGGCACAACTCAGCAAGAAAACGAGAAGACCGAGAAGATATATTTCATTTATCTTAATGCCACCTTATTAACAGCACTAAACCCTTCTATTATGTCCCTTAGCCTTTTGAGCTTATCCTCTGGTAAGCGGAAGACCATGCCTCTGGTATCGATCTCAGTGCCTAAAAACTGTATTATAGTAGCCAATCAGAATACAAAAGGATGCATAGGAAGCGTGACTTTATTTCAATATTTTAAAACAATCCAATAAAATGAAGAAAAGTCACTCATACAAGATCCACAGAAGTTGTATAATACATACATAAATCAAAACACTATAAGGCCTGTTTCACACGTCAGTGATTCTGGTACGTTTGTGCTTTTTTTTAAACATAACAGAATCACTGAGATACGCAGATCCATTATAATGAATGGGTCTGCTCACACATCAGTGATTTTTCACTGCACGTGTCTCCATGCGGCGTACCCGCGTGTCCGTGATTGCTGCACGGAGACATGTCCATTTTTTTCTGGCATCACTGATAGGATGTCCATAAGGTGGCAGCAGAGCATAACAGAAAAAGGTGCCTATTGTGCACTGAAAAGACCCAATGTGATGCACCAGACATATAGAGCCCTAATGGATTTACAAATATAAGATATATCATGAATGACTACTGCATAATGAACGCTAGCATGAAAAAAGAAAGGAATCCATAAAAATAAATAATAAATGGTGCACATATGTTAGAGCCCCACCGAAGGACAAAAAAAGTCTGATGGAAATAGAGAGCATATAGGAACAATAAGAATGTGCAACAGAGAGGAAGGTGAGAATGCAGGATCAATCACTGCCTGTCAGATATTAATAATCAGGGAAATAACTCTGGAGCAGACGCACAAATTAGGGTCTTACCTGGTAAGGTAACAAATAATTAATAGTAGTTGCACTCACCTATTAAGGTTGTGCCAGTCACAACCCCTAAATGCACGTTACAAATGGCGACAGCCGCAGCCCCTAGTAGAAGAGCAATAACGTATAGGAGGAAAATCGGGTGCGTGCCGCGCTGTCACCAAAGGAAACTGATGTTAATTATTTCATCTCTTTATTCTTTTTTCCGGTCAATGTGTTTCAGAGATCACTGTCTCCTTCATCAGGGCAAAAAAAGAACAGTATGCAATCAAAGGAGGAAGAACCTCTATATATACACATATGGAGCTACGTCAGAGGACTGACTGCTGTATTTCAAATACTGCCGGGATGGTCAACTGTTACAATACCGGCCATAAAAGTTCTCAAGTGATATATTGAGAAACATTTATAAAATCACTGGGGTATAGTGTTTCAAATTTCATCAGCTTTTTGAGACAAAAATCAGAAAAAGAAGAAGAAGAAGGACAAAATGAAAAAAAGAAAAAAAAGAAGAAAAAAAAAACAAAAAGGGAGCATTGAGCTCCAGACCCTGTATTGAGTCTTAGAAGTGTAGTGACAAGTGCATCTGTCCACAACCCTGTAAGGGTGAACGGGATGACGGACAAGAAAAATTATGTTCGTGGCAAAAAATGGTGGTGTTGCTATATAAAATTGCATTAAGAATAAAGAAAGGAAAAATTTCTTTATAAAAGTAGTGAAGAAAAAAGTGGAAAAAAGGGGAGTGTAAGCCATTTTACTAATAAATAGTGATGAGCGAGCATGCTTGTTACTACTCGGTACTCGCACGAGTATCACTGTACTCGGTCTACTCGACGGGGACCGAGTAATCTCGCGATACTCGTGCTGTACTCGTGGTCTTCATCCCTGCATGTTGGCGCTCTTTTGAGAGCCAGCCCTCATGCAGGGATTGGCTGGCAGACCACTGCAATGCCACAGCCCTGTTAGTTGTGGAATTGCAGTGATTGGCCGGCCTGCACAGCGTGACCGAGCCTTTATACCGGCGGGCGCGCTGTGCTCTGCTCACAGCTATCCAGACAGTCAGTGCAGGGAGAGGGTCGCTGCTTCAGGGAAAGGTTTGCGGCCCTTTATAGCTATTTCCGTAGCAGGGCTGCAAACAGTGTGACCAAAAGTCCTTCTCAGGACTATTCTAGTTGTATACAGGCAGGCAGGGTATAGCCAGGTCGGAGTACAGTAGCAGAGTCCTTCTCAGGACTATTGTTGCTGTATACAGGCAGGGTATAGCCAGGTTGGAATACAGGCTAGTGACCAAAAGAGTCCTTGTCAGGACTATTGTAGCAGTATACAGGCAGGCAGGCAGGCAGGGTATATAGCCATTCCTAGTGGTGACCGTATACCAGCCTTCATCATATCTGGGGCTGGTGTACACAGTCTAAAACAGTCCTGATAGTGTCAGACTTCTCAGCAATTGTCGCTCCTAAAACCTGTTAGGTTCTTAGTGCGTCCGTGCTTGCATTTAAAAACCGCACGTGTGTGCCTGTCGGTGGCAGCGTACAGGTGCACTTGTGTGCGTTTTTACCAAACTATTATATAACGCACAAGTGTAGTGTATAATACACGTCAGTCAGCAGTGGCTGATAGTGTCAGAGTTCTCGTCATTAATTTTTGCTCCTAAAACCTGTGTTAGGTTCTTAGTGCGTCCGTGCTTGCATTTAAAAACCGCACGTGTGTGCCTGTCGGTGGCAGCGTACAGGTGCACTTGTGTGCGTTTTTACCAAACTATTATATAACGCACAAGTGTAGTGTATAATACACGTCAGTCAGCAGTGGCTGATAGTGTCAGAGTTCTCGTCATTAATTTTTGCTCCTAAAACCTGTGTTAGGTTCTTAGTGCGTCCGTGCTTGCATTTAAAAACCGCACGTGTGTGCCTGTCGGTGGCAGCGTACAGGTGCACTTGTGTGCGTTTTTACCAAACTATTATATAACGCACAAGTGTAGTGTATAATACACGTCAGTCAGCAGTGGCTGATAGTGTCAGAGTTCTCGTCATTAATTTTTGCTCCTAAAACCTGTTAGGTTCTTAGTGCGTCCGTGCTTGCATTTAAAAACCGCACGTGTGTGCCTGTCGGTGGCAGCGTACAGGTGCACTTGTGTGCGTTTTTACCAAACTATTATATAACGCACAAGTGTAGTGTATAATACACGTCAGTCAGCAGTGGCTGATAGTGTCAGAGTTCTCATCATTAATTTTTGCTCCTAAAACCTGTTAGGTTCTTAGTGCGTCCGTGCTTGCATTTAAAAACCGCACGTGTGTGCCTGTCGGTGGCAGCGTACAGGTGCACAATTTGCACAAACTTTGATATAACGCCCAAGTCTAGTGAATACACGTCAGCACAGCATTGCAAAATGCGCAAGGGCGTTGGCAAGGAACAAGGAAGTGGACGTGATGGTGGTGCAGGCAGAGGCCGAGGTCGTGGGCAAGCTCTAATTTTGCCACAACAAAGGGCCACATCTAGTCGCTCGCACGTCCTGTCCCAAATTCTTGGGGGCCGCAGCAGTACACCGCTCTTGAACCAAGACCAGTGTCAACAGGTTGTTAGTTGGATAGCGGATAATGCTTCCAGTCAGATTGGCACCACCACAAACACTCTGTCTTCCACACGGTCAAGTGTCAGTAGCCGTGATACTGCACCGCACATTTCAGAACCTGATCCTCCTTCCTACCACAAGGCTGAGTACACGTCCTCGGACATTAATGATCCCACACTTGGACACTCGGAAGAGCTGTTCACGTTTCCATTCGCACATTCTGGCCTCTCGCCAGCTCATGTTGAAGTGGGTCATGAGGAGATCGTATGTACAGATGGCCAAATATTTGAGCAGCCACGTTCTCACGAAGTTGGCAACGTGTCTCAACAAGGGGTGGACGATGATGAGACACAATTGTCAGGAAGTCAGGAGGAGGAGCAGGGTGCGGAAGAGGAAGACGACGTGGTGGATGATCCAGTAACTGACCCAACCTGGCAGGAGGATATGCAGAGCGAGGACAGCAGTGCACAGGGGGAGGGAGGCGTAGCATCCCAACAGGCAGTAAGAAGCAGGGTGGTGGCTCCAGGCAGAAGTCAGGCAACCGTTCCCCGGAACAACAACACGACACAAGGTGCCTGTACAAATGTTAGGTCTTCCCGAGTCTGGCAGTTTTTTAAGTTGGATCCAGATGATTCTAAAAAGGCCATTTGCAACACCTGCCGTGCCAGCATCAGCAGGGGTACCAAAACTAGCAGCCTGACCACCACCAGCATGATCAGGCACATGTCAGCCAAGCACCCGACTTTGTGGGAAGTACAACAGAGTCGAGGAGCAGTGCTTGCTAATGTCACTGCTACGTCTTCGCTGGTTGTGCATGCGAGCCAATCCCCTGTCCATGCTGCCTGCGAACAAGCCTCCTCCGGTCCTGCACCTGCAGTTGCCTACTCAGAAATAACACCATCATCAAGCACGTCCTTGTCCCAGCGCAGCGTTCAGTTATCCATTCAGCAAACCTTTGAACGCAGGCGCAAATACACTGCCAACACCCCACATGCCACAGTTCTAAATGCTAACATTTCGCGACTGCTTGTGCTGGAAATGTTGCCTTTTAGGCTGGTGGAGACAGAAGCATTCCGCGACCTGATGGCGGCAGCTGTCCCACGTTACTCGGTCCCCAGCCGCCACTATTTCTCCCGGTGTGCCGTCCCCGCGTTGCATAACCACGACTATAATACACCCACTTCCTGACACTGGACACTTAATGTTTTGAGGCCCTCATGCACGTCTCTATCCAGGGACAACGTGGAGCCTCCCAATTTTTGGCTGCCCTGCCTAAGGGCTATACTACAATAGACCCACTTCCTTACAATGGGCACTTCAGGTTTACAGGCCATCATGCACGTCTGTATGCAGGGGCATTGGTGAACCTCACAATTTTGGACTGCCCTGGCAAAGGAAAATACTACAAAGACTCAGTTCCTCAAAATGGGCACATTAGACTCAGAGGCCTTTATGTACGTCTCTTCTCAGGGACATCGGAGTGCCACACAATGTTTTACGTAAAATCTTTCATGTATTGATCTCAAAAAGTAACATACATTAGCTCTATCTCACTATTGGGTATGTGCCCTTAACATTTCCGCTATGAAAAATCATTTTGGTGTCATTTTGGAAGGTTTTCTGGTGAGTCCGTAAAAATGGCGTAAAACGCGGACAAAATTATTCACAGCTGTGACTTTTGAGTGATAAATGCTTCAAGGGGTCTTCCCCATGCTGTTGCCATGTCATTTGAGCACTCTTCGGAGACTGCATCTGTTATAGTTTTGGAGAAAAATGTGTTCATTTCATGTATGCGCGAAATGCCTTAAAAATGGCTTTAAAATGGATTTGGAGCATGGAGACGATTATCTCGGGATTGCAAGATAACCAAACAAAACTTTTAGTGGATTTCTACTTATTTTATTAAATATCATCTCCACCAAACAGGACAAGCTTGCATCTGTTATAGTTTTGGAGAAAAATGTGTTCATTTCATGTATGCGCGAAATGCCTTAAAAATGGCTTTAAAATGGATTTGGAGCATGGAGACGATTATCTCGGGATTGCAAGATAACCAAACAAAACATTTAGTGGATTTCTACTTATTTTATTAAATATCATCTCCACCAAATAGGACAAGCTTGCATGTGTTATAGTTTTGGAGAAAAATGTGTTCATTTCATGTATGCGCAAAATGCCTTTGAAATGGCTTTAAAATGGATTTGGAGCATGGAGACGATTATCTCAGGATGGCAATATAAAAAAACGAAACTTTTAGTAAATTTCTACTTATTTTATTAAATATTATCTCCACCAAACAGGACAAGCTTGCATC
Organism: Anomaloglossus baeobatrachus; assembly: GCF_048569485.1. Taxonomy (NCBI): domain Eukaryota; kingdom Metazoa; phylum Chordata; class Amphibia; order Anura; family Aromobatidae; genus Anomaloglossus; species Anomaloglossus baeobatrachus. The sequence goes on along the minus strand of NW_027443358.1, from coordinate 9,321 downwards.
TGTTATAGTTTTGGAGAAAAATGTGTTCATTTCATGTATGCGCGAAATGCCTTAAAAATGGCTTTAAAATGGATTTGGAGCATGGAGACGATTATCTCGGGATTGCAAGATAACCAAACAAAACTTTTAGTGGATTTCTACTTATTTTATTAAATATCATCTCCACCAAACAGGACAAGCTTGCATCTGTTATAGTTTTGGAGAAAAATGTGTTCATTTCATGTATGCGCGAAATGCCTTAAAAATGGCTTTAAAATGGATTTGGAGCATGGAGACGATTATCTCCGGATTGCAAGATAACCAAACAAAACTTTTAGTGGATTTCTACTTATTTTATTAAATATCATCTCCACCAAACAGGACAAGCTTGCATCTGTTATAGTTTTGGAGAAAAATGTGTTCATTTCATGTATGCGCGAAATGCCTTAAAAATGGCTTTAAAATGGATTTGGAGCATGGAGACGATTATCTCGGGATTGCAATATAACCAAACAAAACTTTTAGTGGATTTCTACTTATTTTATTAAATATCATCTCCACCAAACAGGACAAGCTTGCATCTGTTATAGTTTTGGAGAAAAATGTGTTCATTTCATGTATGCGCGAAATGCCTTAAAAATGGCTTTAAAATGGATTTGGAGCATGGAGACGATTATCTCGGGATTGCAAGATAACCAAACAAAACGTTTAGTGGATTTCTACTTATTTTATTAAATATCATCTCCACCAAACAGGACAAGCTTGCATCTGTTATAGTTTTGGAGAAAAATGTGTTCATTTCATGTATGCGCGAAATGCCTTAAAAATGGCTTTAAAATGGATTTGGAGCATGGAGACGATTATCTCGGGATTGCAAGATAACCAAACAAAACTTTTAGTGGATTTCTACTTATTTTATTAAATATCATCTCCACCAAACAGGACAAGCTTGCATCTGTTATAGTTTTGGAGAAAAATGTGTTCATTTCATGTATGCGCGAAATGCCTTAAAAATGGCTTTAAAATGGATTTGGAGCATGGAGACGATTATCTCCGGATTGCAAGATAACCAAACAAAACTTTTAGTGGATTTCTACTTATTTTATTAAATATCATCTCCACCAAACAGGACAAGCTTGCATCTGTTATAGTTTTGGAGAAAAATGTGTTCATTTCATGTATGCGCGAAATGCCTTAAAAATGGCTTTAAAATGGATTTGGAGCATGGAGACGATTATCTCGGGATTGCAATATAACCAAACAAAACTTTTAGTGGATTTCTACTTATTTTATTAAATATCATCTCCACCAAACAGGACAAGCTTGCATCTGTTATAGTTTTGGAGAAAAATGTGTTCATTTCATGTATGCGCGAAATGCCTTAAAAATGGCTTTAAAATGGATTTGGAGCATGGAGACGATTATCTCGGGATTGCAAGATAACCAAACAAAACGTTTAGTGGATTTCTACTTATTTTATTAAATATCATCTCCACCAAACAGGACAAGCTTGCATCTGTTATAGTTTTGGAGAAAAATGTGTTCATTTCATGTATGCGCGAAATGCCTTAAAAATGGCTTTAAAATGGATTTGGAGCATGGAGACGATTATCTCGGGATTGCAAGATAACCAAACAAAACTTTTAGTGGATTTCTACTTATTTTATTAAATATCATCTCCACCAAACAGGACAAGCTTGCATCTGTTATAGTTTTGGAGAAAAATGTGTTCATTTCATGTATGCGCGAAATGCCTTAAAAATGGCTTTAAAATGGATTTGGAGCATGGAGACGATTATCTCGGGATTGCAAGATAACCAAACAAAACTTTTAGTGGATTTCTACTTATTTTATTAAATATCATCTCCACCAAACAGGACAAGCTTGCATGTGTTATAGTTTTGGAGAAAAATGTGTTCATTTCATGTATGCGCAAAATGCCTTTGAAATGGCTTTAAAATGGATTTGGAGCATGGAGACGATTATCTCGGGATTGCAAGATAACCAAACAAAACTTTTAGTGGATTTCTACTTATTTTATTAAATATCATCTCCACCAAACAGGACAAGCTTGCATCTGTTATAGTTTTGGAGAAAAATGTGTTCATTTCATGTATGCGCGAAATGCCTTAAAAATGGCTTTAAAATGGATTTGGAGCATGGAGACGATTATCTCGGGATTGCAAGATAACCAAACAAAACTTTTAGTGGATTTCTACTTATTTTATTAAATATCATCTCCACCAAACAGGACAAGCTTGCATCTGTTATAGTTTTGGAGAAAAATGTGTTCATTTCATGTATGCGCGAAATGCCTTAAAAATGGCTTTAAAATGGATTTGGAGCATGGAGACGATTATCTCGGGATTGCAAGATAACCAAACAAAACTTTTAGTGGATTTCTACTTATTTTATTAAATATCATCTCCACCAAACAGGACAAGCTTGCATGTGTTATAGTTTTGGAGAAAAATGTGTTCATTTCATGTATGCGCAAAATGCCTTTGAAATGGCTTTAAAATGGATTTGGAGCATGGAGACGATTATCTCAGGATGGCAATATAAACAAACGAAACTTTTAGTAGATTTCTACTTATTTTATTAAATATTATCTCCACCAAACAGGACAAGCTTGCATCTGTTATAGTTTTGGAGAAAAATGTGTTCATTTCATGTATGCGCGAAATGCCTTAAAAATGGCTTTAAAATGGATTTGGAGCATGGAGACGATTATCTCGGGATTGCAAGATAACCAAACAAAACTTTTAGTGGATTTCTACTTATTTTATTAAATATCATCTCCACCAAACAGGACAAGCTTGCATCTGTTATAGTTTTGGAGAAAAATGTGTTCATTTCATGTATGCGCGAAATGCCTTAAAAATGGCTTTAAAATGGATTTGGAGCATGGAGACGATTATCTCGGGATTGCAATATAACCAAACAAAACTTTTAGTGGATTTCTACTTATTTTATTAAATATCATCTCCACCAAACAGGACAAGCTTGCATCTGTTATAGTTTTGGAGAAAAATGTGTTCATTTCATGTATGCGCGAAATGCCTTAAAAATGGCTTTAAAATGGATTTGGAGCATGGAGACGATTATCTCGGGATTGCAAGATAACCAAACAAAACTTTTAGTGGATTTCTACTTATTTTATTAAATATCATCTCCACCAAACAGGACAAGCTTGCATCTGTTATAGTTTTGGAGAAAAATGTGTTCATTTCATGTATGCGCGAAATGCCTTAAAAATGGCTTTAAAATGGATTTGGAGCATGGAGACGATTATCTCAGGATGGCAATATAAACAAACGAAACTTTTAGTAGATTTCTACTTATTTTATTAAATATTATCTCCACCAAACAGGACAAGCTTGCATCTGTTATAGTTTTGGAGAAAAATGTGTTCATTTCATGTATGCGCGAAATGCCTTAAAAATGGCTTTAAAATGGATTTGGAGCATGGAGACGATTATCTCGGGATTGCAAGATAACCAAACAAAACTTTTAGTGGATTTCTACTTATTTTATTAAATATCATCTCCACCAAACAGGACAAGCTTGCATCTGTTATAGTTTTGGAGAAAAATGTGTTCATTTCATGTATGCGCGAAATGCCTTAAAAATGGCTTTAAAATGGATTTGGAGCATGGAGACGATTATCTCGGGATTGCAAGATAACCAAACAAAACTTTTAGTGGATTTCTACTTATTTTATTAAATATCATCTCCACCAAACAGGACAAGCTTGCATCTGTTATAGTTTTGGAGAAAAATGTGTTCATTTCATGTATGCGCGAAATGCCTTAAAAATGGCTTTAAAATGGATTTGGAGCATGGAGACGATTATCTCGGGATTGCAAGATAACCAAACAAAACTTTTAGTGGATTTCTACTTATTTTATTAAATATCATCTCCACCAAACAGGACAAGCTTGCATCTGTTATAGTTTTGGAGAAAAATGTGTTCATTTCATGTATGCGCGAAATGCCTTAAAAATGGCTTTAAAATGGATTTGGAGCATGGAGACGATTATCTCGGGATTGCAAGATAACCAAACAAAACTTTTAGTGGATTTCTACTTATTTTATTAAATATCATCTCCACCAAACAGGACAAGCTTGCATGTGTTATAGTTTTGGAGAAAAATGTGTTCATTTCATGTATGCGCAAAATGCCTTTGAAATGGCTTTAAAATGGATTTGGAGCATGGAGACGATTATCTCAGGATGGCAATATAAACAAACGAAACTTTTAGTAGATTTCTACTTATTTTATTAAATATTATCTCCACCAAACAGGACAAGCTTGCATCTGTTATAGTTTTGGAGAAAAATGTGTTCATTTCATGTATGCGCGAAATGCCTTAAAAATGGCTTTAAAATGGATTTGGAGCATGGAGACGATTATCTCGGGATTGCAATATAACCAAACAAAACTTTTAGTGGATTTCTACTTATTTTATTAAATATCATCTCTACCAAACAGGACAAGCTTGCATCTGTTATAGTTTTGGAGAAAAATGTGTTCATTTCATGTATGCGCGAAATGCCTTAAAAATGGCTTTAAAATGGATTTGGAGCATGGAGACGATTATCTCGGGATTGCAAGATAACCAAACAAAACTTTTAGTGGATTTCTACATATTTTATTAAATATCATCTCCACCAAACAGGACAAGCTTGCATGTGTTATAGTTTTGGAGAAAAATGTGTTCATTTCATGTATGCGCAAAATGCCTTTGAAATGGCTTTAAAATGGATTTGGAGCATGGAGACGATTATCTCAGGATGGCAATATAAACAAACGAAACTTTTAGTAGATTTCTACTTATTTTATTAAATATTATCTCCACCAAACAGGACAAGCTTGCATCTGTTATAGTTTTGGAGAAAAATGTGTTCATTTCATGTATGCGCGAAATGCCTTAAAAATGGCTTTAAAATGGATTTGGAGCATGGAGACGATTATCTCGGGATTGCAAGATAACCAAACAAAACTTTTAGTGGATTTCTACTTATTTTATTAAATATCATCTCCACCAAACAGGACAAGCTTGCATCTGTTATAGTTTTGGAGAAAAATGTGTTCATTTCATGTATGCGCGAAATGCCTTAAAAATGGCTTTAAAATGGATTTGGAGCATGGAGACGATTATCTCGGGATTGCAAGATAACCAAACAAAACTTTTAGTGGATTTCTACTTATTTTATTAAATATCATCTCCACCAAACAGGACAAGCTTGCATCTGTTATAGTTTTGGAGAAAAATGTGTTCATTTCATGTATGCGCGAAATGCCTTAAAAATGGCTTTAAAATGGATTTGGAGCATGGAGACGATTATCTCGGGATTGCAAGATAACCAAACAAAACTTTTAGTGGATTTCTACTTATTTTATTAAATATCATCTCCACCAAACAGGACAAGCTTGCATGTGTTATAGTTTTGGAGAAAAATGTGTTCATTTCATGTATGCGCAAAATGCCTTTGAAATGGCTTTAAAATGGATTTGGAGCATGGAGACGATTATCTCAGGATGGCAATATAAACAAACGAAACTTTTAGTAGATTTCTACTTATTTATTAAATATTATCTCCACCAAACAGGACAAGCTTGCATCTGTTATAGTTTTGGAGAAAAATGTGTTCATTTCATGTATGCGCGAAATGCCTTAAAAATGGCTTTAAAATGGATTTGGAGCATGGAGACGATTATCTCGGGATTGCAAGATAACCAAACAAAACTTTTAGTGGATTTCTACTTATTTTATTAAATATCATCTCCACCAAACAGGACAAGCTTGCATCTGTTATAGTTTTGGAGAAAAATGTGTTCATTTCATGTATGCGCGAAATGCCTTAAAAATGGCTTTAAAATGGATTTGGAGCATGGAGACGATTATCTCGGGATTGCAAGATAACCAAACAAAACTTTTAGTGGATTTCTACTTATTTTATTAAATATCATCTCCACCAAACAGGACAAGCTTGCATCTGTTATAGTTTTGGAGAAAAATGTGTTCATTTCATGTATGCGCGAAATGCCTTAAAAATGGCTTTAAAATGGATTTGGAGCATGGAGACGATTATCTCGGGATTGCAAGATAACCAAACAAAACTTTTAGTGGATTTCTACTTATTTTATTAAATATCATCTCCACCAAACAGGACAAGCTTGCATCTGTTATAGTTTTGGAGAAAAATGTGTTCATTTCATGTATGCGCGAAATGCCTTAAAAATGGCTTTAAAATGGATTTGGAGCATGGAGACGATTATCTCGGGATTGCAAGATAACCAAACAAAACTTTTAGTGGATTTCTACTTATTTTATTAAATATCATCTCCACCAAACAGGACAAGCTTGCATCTGTTATAGTTTTGGAGAAAAATGTGTTCATTTCATGTATGCGCGAAATGCCTTAAAAATGGCTTTAAAATGGATTTGGAGCATGGAGACGATTATCTCGGGATTGCAAGATAACCAAACAAAACTTTTAGTGGATTTCTACTTATTTTATTAAATATCATCTCCACCAAACAGGACAAGCTTGCATGTGTTATAGTTTTGGAGAAAAATGTGTTAATTTCATGTATGCGCAAAATGCCTTTGAAATGGCTTTAAAATGGATTTGGAGCATGGAGACGATTATCTCGGGATTGCAAGATAACCAAACAAAACTTTTAGTGGATTTCTACTTATTTTATTAAATATCATCTCCACCAAACAGGACAAGCTTGCATCTGTTATAGTTTTGGAGAAAAATGTGTTCATTTCATGTATGCGCGAAATGCCTTAAAAATGGCTTTAAAATGGATTTGGAGCATGGAGACGATTATCTCGGGATTGCAAGATAACCAAACAAAACTTTTAGTGGATTTCTACTTATTTTATTAAATATCATCTCCACCAAACAGGACAAGCTTGCATCTGTTATAGTTTTGGAGAAAAATGTGTTCATTTCATGTATGCGCGAAATGCCTTAAAAATGGCTTTAAAATGGATTTGGAGCATGGAGACGATTATCTCGGGATTGCAAGATAACCAAACAAAACTTTTAGTGGATTTCTACTTATTTTATTAAATATCATCTCCACCAAACAGGACAAGCTTGCATCTGTTATAGTTTTGGAGAAAAATGTGTTCATTTCATGTATGCGCGAAATGCCTTAAAAATGGCTTTAAAATGGATTTGGAGCATGGAGACGATTATCTCGGGATTGCAAGATAACCAAACAAAACTTTTAGTGGATTTCTACTTATTTTATTAAATATCATCTCCACCAAACAGGACAAGCTTGCATCTGTTATAGTTTTGGAGAAAAATGTGTTCATTTCATGTATGCGCGAAATGCCTTAAAAATGGCTTTAAAATGGATTTGGAGCATGGAGACGATTATCTCCGGATTGCAAGATAACCAAACAAAACTTTTAGTGGATTTCTACTTATTTTATTAAATATCATCTCCACCAAACAGGACAAGCTTGCATCTGTTATAGTTTTGGAGAAAAATGTGTTCATTTCATGTATGCGCGAAATGCCTTAAAAATGGCTTTAAAATGGATTTGGAGCATGGAGACGATTATCTCGGGATTGCAATATAACCAAACAAAACTTTTAGTGGATTTCTACTTATTTTATTAAATATCATCTCCACCAAACAGGACAAGCTTGCATCTGTTATAGTTTTGGAGAAAAATGTGTTCATTTCATGTATGCGCGAAATGCCTTAAAAATGGCTTTAAAATGGATTTGGAGCATGGAGACGATTATCTCGGGATTGCAAGATAACCAAACAAAACGTTTAGTGGATTTCTACTTATTTTATTAAATATCATCTCCACCAAACAGGACAAGCTTGCATCTGTTATAGTTTTGGAGAAAAATGTGTTCATTTCATGTATGCGCGAAATGCCTTAAAAATGGCTTTAAAATGGATTTGGAGCATGGAGACGATTATCTCGGGATTGCAAGATAACCAAACAAAACTTTTAGTGGATTTCTACTTATTTTATTAAATATCATCTCCACCAAACAGGACAAGCTTGCATCTGTTATAGTTTTGGAGAAAAATGTGTTCATTTCATGTATGCGCGAAATGCCTTAAAAATGGCTTTAAAATGGATTTGGAGCATGGAGACGATTATCTCCGGATTGCAAGATAACCAAACAAAACTTTTAGTGGATTTCTACTTATTTTATTAAATATCATCTCCACCAAACAGGACAAGCTTGCATCTGTTATAGTTTTGGAGAAAAATGTGTTCATTTCATGTATGCGCGAAATGCCTTAAAAATGGCTTTAAAATGGATTTGGAGCATGGAGACGATTATCTCGGGATTGCAATATAACCAAACAAAACTTTTAGTGGATTTCTACTTATTTTATTAAATATCATCTCCACCAAACAGGACAAGCTTGCATCTGTTATAGTTTTGGAGAAAAATGTGTTCATTTCATGTATGCGCGAAATGCCTTAAAAATGGCTTTAAAATGGATTTGGAGCATGGAGACGATTATCTCGGGATTGCAAGATAACCAAACAAAACGTTTAGTGGATTTCTACTTATTTTATTAAATATCATCTCCACCAAACAGGACAAGCTTGCATCTGTTATAGTTTTGGAGAAAAATGTGTTCATTTCATGTATGCGCGAAATGCCTTAAAAATGGCTTTAAAATGGATTTGGAGCATGGAGACGATTATCTCGGGATTGCAAGATAACCAAACAAAACTTTTAGTGGATTTCTACTTATTTTATTAAATATCATCTCCACCAAACAGGACAAGCTTGCATCTGTTATAGTTTTGGAGAAAAATGTGTTCATTTCATGTATGCGCGAAATGCCTTAAAAATGGCTTTAAAATGGATTTGGAGCATGGAGACGATTATCTCGGGATTGCAAGATAACCAAACAAAACTTTTAGTGGATTTCTACTTATTTTATTAAATATCATCTCCACCAAACAGGACAAGCTTGCATGTGTTATAGTTTTGGAGAAAAATGTGTTCATTTCATGTATGCGCAAAATGCCTTTGAAATGGCTTTAAAATGGATTTGGAGCATGGAGACGATTATCTCGGGATTGCAAGATAACCAAACAAAACTTTTAGTGGATTTCTACTTATTTTATTAAATATCATCTCCACCAAACAGGACAAGCTTGCATCTGTTATAGTTTTGGAGAAAAATGTGTTCATTTCATGTATGCGCGAAATGCCTTAAAAATGGCTTTAAAATGGATTTGGAGCATGGAGACGATTATCTCGGGATTGCAAGATAACCAAACAAAACTTTTAGTGGATTTCTACTTATTTTATTAAATATCA